>NC_133933.1:33810528-34110528 GCF_031877795.1 Strix aluco
TCTCTCTTGGTGGGAGACCCCTTGGCATGCAGGCTGCCAGGAGCTGAACTCACTCTCACTTGGCTCAGACTCAGGGCACAGGCCCCAAGGTGGCACATTCCTGAAGCCTGGAACGCACCAGGGATAGCTATACTGCTGAAATATAAAGTTACATATGAAGATTTCATTAACTAGATTATATTTTCATCACCCTTATGCATATGAAGTCTTTTAATTTCTATAAATCTTACAGTGAGTTAGAATTAAATCATATTGGTGTGAATAATAAATGTTTAGGGATCACTCATCTAAGAACTTGTATTTAATTTACAAGGACTATACATTTTTCAAATCTCTTAACAAGGAACTTTAAGCAGTTCTTGAGGTTTTAAAAAAAAAAATGGATCTGGAAAGCAAAAATGCTCTATTTTTCCCAGGATCCTGAATGAGTGACTCAGGAGGTATTGTAATTGCAAAAGCTTTCTGTGTGTAAGAACCTGGCTAATACTCTTATTAGCATCTTTTTTAATCCAGGTAACATAATAGTCAAAGTGTCAGATGAATGTCTCAGAAGTGGACCATTAAAAAATAAATTGCAAAACCTTTGAGAGATTAGCATTTGAATCCAGCCAGAAGCTCCTTGAGGTTCTTGGGTGTGGATCGGAGTCCTTAAAGCGTAAGTTGCTATCACAAACCACATCAGCCTCCAAGTTACTATGAATGAGAAGACAGTAGCCACAGTCTTAGCTCTAGACTTGTTTCCTCTGGGAAGCAAATATACAAAACCAGATTTTCATTGTGAAAAGAGGTTTCATTTTCTGAAACCTTTAATTTCTAAAGAAGTTTGAAAAGCAAACAATAAAGTATATTAAAACAATATTTTCAGGGTAAGTATTTATGGTTTAATTCATAATGATAGTTCGCCCTTAAACAGGATAGTACTTTGTATGTTCAGCATGCTTTTTAGAGTCATTACTCAAATAGCACCATGGGCTGATACAATAAGAGATGGTCTCCCTTTTCCCACGTTGAGAAACTGAGGCAAAGAAGTGAAGTAACACACATAGGAAGACCACAGCAGGCAGAATCACATTTATAATGCAAGTCTCACTCAGACGATGATGTAAGAGAAGTATTTTGATTTGTCATCTCCCTTCCTCTAATACATTTTAGCAACAAGCTGCTCATTTTCAAGGGGTGGGTAACAGCACTGAAGAAAATATGTAGAACTTCATCATATTTCTACAGGAGAAAAAGGCTGTTTACTTGTTTGGAGGGAGCACTGATGATTGTTCCTACAACTTCATATTCATTTACTGTTTCTACTGCTATGCTGCTTTTCAGGGGTTGGGGGGGTGCTTAGCAGCAGTGACTCTAGATTAACTCTTTGCTATCTCGCTAGAAATCTACAGAAATGATTTGGGCCATTTTTTGAGACAGATATTTCCATAAGTCTGCAGGCAGTTACTTTGCTACTAGAAGCTTTAAGGATGAGGAACATACTTAAAGCATTTTGCAGCGTTAATTTCCAAAGGTCCGTGTGAATCACAGAAAAGACATTAGTACTGTGTAAGCACATTCAATAATTGATGCAAACAGTTAAAACGATGACACAACAGGAAGCAAAGTGGTGATTTAACCTTCCATTCCCAGTACAGGGAACACCGGCAGCTCAGCAGATTACTATGGAAAGGGCAGGTGTTTTTGTCACGACTCTATAACAGCTTGTGCCAGGTTAGGTACATCTGTGCTTTTCTGTGCCCACCCACAAGGTACTGCCAGATAACTGCATGGAGAACGAAAAGGAATCACGTCACAGGCACCAACACTCTGGGCATCTGCCAGCTTATGTAGTGAGGTAGAAATATTAGCAAACGTGGGCAAAGAGTCCATTATGGAAATAAAGGGCATGGGAGAGCACAGAAACAATGAGCCATATTTTACAGTGGTTTATAGGCTGCGCAGAAAAGAAACGGGAGGGAAGAGACGGAATTCTCCTCATCCAAGGGGGAGATACTCACCATGACAAAAATAATTTGGAAAGGTGTTCAGCTCAGTTAAAAGGCAGCCCTCCCGAAGCACTTTCAGAGTTATTTTCAGCTGCGAGCAAAGCAGAGGACTATTGCCGCTGGGTAGAAATTGCTGCCAAACAATGATTGGTGAAAAGGATGCCTACTGCTGAACCCTAGCCCATTTCAGATCACTTTCGGCCTGCTCTTTTCTTTGTTGTAAGGCCCCATTATGGCAATAATGACTGCAAAGCATGGGCAGCATCCCATTCTGGTCTTCCACGCCAGGGCAGCAAGGGTTGGAGGCTTGCCTCAGGCCCAAAGGGCTGAGTATAGGCTGCTTAACAGCACGGCGCGGGTGCATCCTATCTTGAGGCATGGCATTCAGAAGGCCCTACTTGTGCCCAAAAATCAGGAGTGAGAGCAAAACAGTTCCAGTTAGGTTCATCACAAAAGAGGGATGGCGCATAATCCTAGCAGGCATGAAGATCAGTGAGACAGCACACCTGCAGTCAGAAAGGTAGAAGATAGACCTTGCAGAGGAGCAAGACCAGTGTGGTGAGGAGTACAGGTAAGACTGAAGGACTTAAAAGCTTCTGCAGAGTGAACATAATCTGTACAATTTTGAAACTTTCGTGTGCCAAATAATCACAGGCACAGGCACCTGCAGACTGCAGATCAGTGTACATTGGGGAGCCCCTACTTGTACTGCAGTGAATCCATGGGACCACACCATGTCTGTGCACTCACCAGGAAAGGTAAAACCCGAAGGAGCAGCCAGGCACACTGATTCTGGAAAGCCTCACCCTTGCATGTTTGCTTGCCTGGACTCAAGAGCACAGTGTAAAGGCAGGATATGATTGTACATGACGTATGGTTTTGCCTTCAGAGCAATCTACCTCATGCTAATGAGGTGATTAGGAATGTGTTTTCCCTAGGTAACCAATCTTGCCAGCAGGCAGGGGGCATTTTGTGGTCATACAGCCATGCTCCTATTGCTGCTGCATGGGATTCCCCTGTCCCAGAGCCACTGTCCATTTTACCTGGTACTCCAACACACAGCACTTCCCACCTGCCCCAAACAGGGTCAAGCTGAAATGAACACTTGCATGAACAGTTCAGATCATTGTACAAACAGGTATTTGAGTTGTGGAAGCACTGCACATTTTCTTACTGCTATTTAGAGGCTAATGTGTTGTAGCCTTAACAGTAATTTGTTTATTCATCCGTTCTAGTAGCTTTGTTCCTGCTGACTTCTATCTAAAAGGTGACGTAATGCACATTTTATGAGTTATAGGACAGTTACGACTTAAAATGAACCCATATATACCAGAACTGGGGAAAAAAAAAAAGGATTTTTAAAAACCTTATACACATAAAAGCTCCACATCTAAACTGTTGTTAATATTCCCCTTTGCTGATTTCTCACCTTTTTCATAGCACAGAAAGAATAAACTTAATACTTAATGGTGAATCTGGGCATAGTTTCAGCATAGGGAACATGGAAAGAAATCAGAATATTCAGAAATCTGTGAGCTGGAGGACAGCTTTTCCCAAAGTGTTGAAAAAGCTTTTTCAAATGCGGAAAGAAATTTCACTGTAAACATTTTAAAAATATTGATGTAGCAATGTGGTACTTCGCAATGCATATTTTATGCTTGAAGCAGAGTCATTGGTATAATCCCAGATTTCTTTTAAAAGCTAACTTCCAAAGGCAGATAGTCCTGTGGTAATATTTCAAAACACTTGTGCTTCCATGAGGGATGTCTGTAGTTCTTTAAGCTGCAAGCTGGCTGCGATCTCCGGCATAACGTGGCTGCATCTATGTTGACCTCAGCGTGCTAAGCCAAGGAATACATTCTAGACACCTGTGCTTCCTGCCCTGGCTCTGGCCATCTGTATTATGGCCAGTGAAAGTCCTATGGCTTGGCTGCAAATGTCCAGTCTTGGCCTATATGAGCTTTCTTTTGCAGGGATGAGTAGTCTAAGTGTAGGCTGCTTATAAATCCAGATCTTCCAGTGGGTAGCTTCAGGACCTGATGAGCAGGTTGTGTTTCTACATGCTTAGATGGGACGCATGGAAGGTGATGAGCCAGTTCTTCTATGCCATAGACCTGTGGTAAGCAGCACCACCAGGCTGAACCTTCTCTCTCAGCATTCCCTGAAGGTTGCTTCTAGCCTGTGTTTGAACATACATCCTCTGAAGGTGGGCTTGAGTTTGTCTGCAATATAGACATAACCTGTTACCTGCAGATTCTCCTGTGCTGGGCCTGTCATTTTTCTCTGCTAGTTTAGCTAGGATATAACTCAGAAACCTCTGCCCTATACTGGTGCAGTGAAAGGTAATTACCCTTCCTAAAGGAAAACACAACTGCACAAACCTCCATTTAGCTCTTAAAAGCTGCTCTGATAATTGTCCTAAAACCAACCTGAAAATGTGAAGCATCAGAAAGCATTACACCAGAGCCCATTCACACTGCTTATATAGTAAAAGTTTATTTGTACAAGCAATTGCAGTGTCTATCTCATTTAGACCCCATAGGACCTTCCTATATGGCCCTCTGACTCCATGAGAATAGAGGCAATTCTCTTTGGGCAGCTATGTATTACAAAGGAAGCCACCACCACTGTGAGCAACATTATCTTAACAAAAATATCCCTGCTGTTGCCCAAACCTTGACCTACTGTGTAGTTCTTTTTCTGTTAACATAACTCACTTGACATCTTTACCTTTGCATACCACTTTACTGTGATTCCCTATGACCCTTTTAAAGAACTGTAGTGGTGGTAGAGCTTCGTTGCAAAGATGAACTACAAAGCATAACCAAATTTGGAGGGTCTGGAGGGAAGGACAAAGGGTTGTTTGTTACTATTTCATACATAGCCCGACCCAAAGAAATAACAAAAAAAGATGCGTGGCAGTGAAGACAGTATATACCCTCTGTCCTCTGTAGGATAATTAAAGTGGGGCATTCCACACAGACCTGTCCTTTCTGAAATTTCACTAGTTAGTCTTATTGCATCCGGGAAAGTAAAACAACAACAATATAAATGATGTTTGATGTTTCTATCCTTCTAACATTAAAACCAGCTACTTTTCTCTTTATTTTCTGAAGGATCTAAGAAGGTCTGAAACTCCCAAGTCCAAGCCATGGTCTGACATGCATGATACTGCTATTCAGTTTTCTAGGGTCTTGTCAGCGCCCAGTAAAGATCAGAGAAGAAAAGTATCAGGTACTTCATTTCCCCTCCTTTTTCTTCCAGGTTATGGTTGTGATAGGTTGGCTTTCTCTGTTTCCTAGCTCCTTGTATTCCTCAAGGACTATGTCTTATGCTGTACATCAACAGGAAGAGACAACAGAGTGGTTTCTAGGAATGCAGGATGGTGGTGCACAGGCAAGACCAATTTACAGGATGTTGTGTTATAACTCTGCTGAAAGAACAAGAGATGGATTTTTCTTCTGAAGTAAAATTAGCAGCATACAGAGATTTTCAGAGGTTCTCGCTTTGCTGCCTCCTCAGTCAATGCTCGTATTCTTCAAGGGTAGTGAGGAAAGTTGCTTCTCCTTTCAGTAGGATAACAGAAGTGAGGGTATCCACACTGACCTGCCCCTTCTGACTTTTCAGTCAACTAGCAAGCTTTATTTCATCAGATGAAGCATGATTTGTTTTACTCTCCTGCTGTTCACTGGTACTTAGATAGCTGGATAACTTAAAAGACTTTGGAGCACAACAGGAGTTATGATGCTGCTGGTATGAAAAACCTGCACACACATGCTGTGGTTTTGTTTCCCAAACCCATCAGGTCCTCATATGAAAGATCTGGAGTAATGAGGTGTTTGCTGTCACCAGCTACTTCAATTGTCCTTTTACACGAACTCCTGCGCAGCACTGAGGCAGTACCCACACTCTCCCTGGGGGCCTGTCATACCTTTAGGATTCTCCACTGTACTGAAGAAAGGCCTAGGCTGAAAAAATGGGAATGTCTCAGGCTCACTGCAATATCAAATGCAGATGCAGAGCCCTCCTCTGGAAAATACTGCGTCAACGCTAACCACCCAGTTATCAGAGGGCCTCCCAAGTTACATGAGTAATCGTATTAATTGGACAGGAAGAAGTTTCTTATGCAATTTGCCCCGTGTTGTTGAGTCAGTGAGAAGAGCTGACGGGTTTCTGGGTTGAGGTTCAGCACCTGATCAACCACACAGGTTTTCAGGTTTGCACAACGGGCTCCAGCTCCCTCAGGGCTCTGCACTCTGTCCCCGCAGGCACAAGAGTGCCACCAGCTCTCGCACCCGAGGAGCTGAAGACTGTCCTGTGCCCCACAGCAGCAGATGGGTCTGTCATGTATATTTCCCTGAACGCATGTTCTGTTTATCTGGACTCTGCACTTTGCTGAGAGCTGGAGGGGTACAACACTTTCTGTCTTTACTGCAGGACACAGAGCCCCCCTCGTTGTGGTCCCCACAATACGGTTCCTTGGGCTGCAAAACCCATGACACAGCCAAGTGCTGTGGTGTGGTGAGGGCTCAGATGTCAGAAGGAGTGTTTAGCCCTCCTGCAGGCAACATTGTCCCCACCCCATCTATCCCTAGTGCAGGCCTTTGTTTGTACCCCATGGGAGGAAAATAATCCCCTTGCCTCTGACCACACCTGGATTCAGCCTCCAATTTGGCACCTTGAAAAGTGGGCCAATTCTCTAACACTCTTGCCAGGACTAAAGCCAGGGTGAATGCAGCTAATTCTCACCACTCTAATTAGGTGTCAAGTTAGCAAGGGGAGCCCTCACCTGTTAGAAAAATTAGAAAAAGAGAGGAAAAAGAAGGAAAAAAGGGAGGAAAGAAGGCAGGCAGAAGGAGGGAAAGAAAGGGAGAAAAAGAGAAGGAAAGAAAGGGAGAAAAAGAGAAAGAAAGAAACTAATGTACTCTCTGAAAAAGAAAAAAAAAAAAAAACACCAAGCACTTAATAGCTGTAGCCAGGAGGGAGGCCAGGAACAATCCCTTTCCTTGCAGGTGCAGGACAGAAGAGGCTGTCTTATACAGGTCTGAGGTCCAAGTACTGGAGGAGCACCAGGGACCTGGGGGGCAGCCACAGAGCAAGTACCTTCCTACATTTTCTGGCTTGCCTTGGCTGTAGGTCTCTGAGGAAGCCTTTACTGGAGAAATCAGACAAAGGTGTTGCTGTTGTTACTCATAGGAATTCATTGGTTCAGAGCAATGCCCTGAAAATATGTTGAAATCCAGTTACGCAGTCTTAGACAAACAAAAAAAATCTCCAATAGTGCTCCACCAACCCTGGCCAAAAACCAGAATTTTCCTCAGCTTATTTAATAATCAGGTGCCTTTCTCCCCATCCCCCCAAAAGAAAAAAACATCTGCCTAGATTACTTGAAATAAAGGGGCCAAAACCTGTGTGTATGGTTTTCTTAGCTTCTCCTACACAGAGAGCCAGGGCCATGGAAACATCAGACTAAGAGGCTTAGAGTAAATCCTGGCAGTCTCAGTGCTAGAAACTCTCCCACTGATAAACAAAGCCTAATAAATAAGTTTGAGAGAAAAACTAAATGAGTGCGTCATTGTTGAGCAGTTAATTAGGATCCCTCTAAGCATTTGTGCTGCAAAGAACAAGAAAATTAAAGAAATAAAAACATATGTTGGCAAGAGTGAGAACATACTAAAAGTAAACACTGCTGTTATTATTAGTAGTAAAAATAATATTAATTAGTTGTATTACAGTAGCACCTAGTGGTGCTACTGAATCTCATCCCCAGATGAGATCAGGGTCCCCAAAACATAAAGGTCTTAAGTTGCATATAAGTACATTCTTGTGCATACATATATAGCATACATATATAGACATGTGTACATAACATATAGATAAACATGCAATTCGAATGATGAAGAAACCAGTGCAAATGGAAATCAGGCTACTGAATATGTTGTAACTTGGCTCCTCTTGTTCCTATTTTTTTAAGTTGCTGCAGTGCAGCTGTTTGCAATTGTTACTTAATGATACAGAGAATACAGGACTGTTGTAATGCAGGAGTTGGAGTGTATATATATGTGTGTGTATTCATATACGCATACATATATATGTATATATACCTGTGTATACACATACACACATGCATGCACACTCACACATGTATGAAGTCATTTTTTTCCTAACTTGGATCAGGACAACACAGAAAGCTTGGCTGAAGACAGAATAAATATTACCCCAAAGGCTCCATTTACTCACCAAGCATCATTTCTTCACTGCAGGTGAAACTGCTGCTGTCCTTTCTGTGCATGCATGGACACATTTTGGAGAGTGGTGTCTCTCCCCACCTTGCACTGTAAAAACCTCCCTTAAGAAAGACATAGCTGAACACTGCCCTCAGCTCAGTCAATACAGCTTTGTCTCAAAGGGTACAGAACTGGAAATTTCAGTTGCTGCTGACTTCTACTAAACCAATCCAAATAAATTATAAAAATCCACATTTCCTCTTCTGATGTGAATTTGCACACCATAACAGGGAGTGGGTATAAGGACCTAGATGACACATGGTTAACTGTAAATCCGGATTCCTTAACACATGGGAACTAATTTAATTGTTAATGTTTTAGTGTCTGGGTTTCAAAAGAAAATGAGCCCTTGCAGATTATCTGGGTTCCTGTTTCAAACAGAACACTGCTGAGGTGTTTTTAGAAAAAAAACCTTGGTTTACTCTAAATAGCAACAGCAGAGGCATTGCAGTCTTGAGACTTCCAAAGCAGAAATTGCACGGTGGTTGAGGCGTCAATTTAATGTTCGGAGACATGCTTCGTTTGAATGATAATTTCATTAGATTAGTTTGTAAACTTTTTATGCAGGTTGTATTATATGTCTAAGAAGAAACAATTTGTGTGACAGACTATCCTTCATAATCCCCCTCTTCAGCCTTCTGCTAACAAAAGACCCTTAATACTGAAGATGTTTTGTGGGAGGAGAAACATTTTCCAAACAAGTAGTTTCTCTATTCCAGCCCAGGTAACAAAGAGGCCTTAGGAATTTCTGTGGGCCTTGTCAAGACTGGCCCATTGGTCTTAAAGCCACCTGCTGCTTAAGCCATTGGTCAATAGATTAACTGCTGCTATTACTAAGTGTTTAGAAAAGTAAGTTATGTGGCAGAGCAAACAAAATCAACCTCCTTAACACATGTTAATTCAAAATTTAATAAATTTGCACTGAGAACAGTAAAGCAATCAAGGGGAGTGGGTGTGTAGGAAAGCTCTTCGTATGCACTAGTCCTCAAGCAAAGTATCACATAGCAGATAAAAAGTCTTCATGGCATCTTAAACAAAAGGATAATACTCTATTTGCTTTGCAAAACTCCCTTGACACTTCCCTCCACCCCCTCTGCCTTCCTCCTTTTCTTCCGGTTCTCAGATGCTGTTCTGCGCTGCAAGTTTTGGGCAATTTCCAAACCTCAGTCACAGAAGATAAGTTCACAATAAACACTAATAGTGGAGTAAATTCCTGGTGAAAAGGTGGAAAGCATTCAAATACGACAAAAGTTGTGACACGCTACAGCCCTGCATGTCGTTCTTATTCTGTAATGAAACATGTTTTAACAGAGCACATCCCCCAAAAAAGAGAAAGCCTTGCGCTTGCCTTCACACACAGTTGAGGACTTTGCATCACAGTGGAGGGCCAGAATGATTTTGTCAGGGGACCCTAGGAGTTTTGGGAGGCCAATGCAGGTACTCAGGCTCATGGCTGGCCTGGATGAAGGTGCTAACTATTCTTCTTAAAATAAGCCTTTTAAACTTCTTTTGCCTACTGCCCTATAATATTTCACCAGATAAAAGAAATCCTTGGGAGAAAAATTTTGGGTTTGCATGAGAAAAAGGGGATAAAGAGACACCAGGTGTTGGAGCAGGTTGGCTTAGGAGTTTTTGGGTTTCTGTCACAAGCTTCAAGCAGTTGCTATTTCTCATACTTCAAATTTAAGTAACTGGTAAAATATAGTTCTCATTATTTTGGAAAGATCCACAAAAGTTGTTGGGATAAATTTCCATTTTTGTGATGTCTTAACTCTTAGCTTTCACAGTCCTGTGTTTCATTAATAAGTAATTTGTTTCACATATAAGTCAGTTGTAACTTAAAACTGAAGATCTGCATTATGGGTTCCCTTTCTTGGCTTATAATCATGGGATGGATGCTCCCGTATAGGATGAGTCTGTGTTCTGTCAAAGGATGCTCAGGAGAAGAGAAAGGTCCAGAACAACAGAAATTCAGATCACAGGCAAGTTTGCCCACTGACATTTTCCCACTGAGTGTTCAGGGAGAGGCAGAAGTGGAAAAATGCACCATAACATGTTCCTGCTCCAGAACATGCACACTTCTACTCAGGGTGAGGTGTTGCATCTGGCACTGATCTTTTCTTCATGAATATGACCATTTGTTACTACTGAGTTTGGGGGGTGGTTCTTTCCAGAGTTCCCACAAGTCTAATACCAGTTTTGCCAAGCGCATTCAACTGGTCCCAAACGTACACATTGGCAATCAGGTGTACTACCTCTGTTAGGAAAACAAAGCATCTTGCAGTCAAGTTTTCAGTGTGGATTCCCCAGGATCCATATGCTGGGTTGTGATTTTCCTGAAGACATTTAGGTCTGGCTCTGGCAGAGGCTTTCTTAACCAGGCACATGAATAAATGCTACTGCAAGCCTCCATGCTGTTTGGAGGACTGAAGGCTCCCCCTTCACAAGGCTGCAAATCTCCTGAGAGGAGAATGCAGCAGTAACTCCAAAATGTTTTCCTTGCAGACCTTGTCAAGCTGTTTTTTTCCCTGGTAGGGGAGCATTTAGACCTCTATGAACAAGATAAGATAAATGATTTATTGTGGCATGGTAGGTATTGCTAGGCTATCAGCTGCCATCATGGAGCCCAAGCTGATGGTTGTAGCAAGATATTAGGGGCTATCTTTAAAAACATTTATCTCAGATTTTTAAAATACATCAAAGCTCCTTGCATGTCTGGGAATATTTGGGGGTGAGTAAAATGCTAAGAACATTTCAGCTGGACTGCTACCCTTCCCTTCCCTTCCCTTCCCTTCCCTTCCCTTCCCTTCCCTTCCCTTCCCTTCCCTTCCCTTCCCTTCCCTTCCCTTCCCTTCCCTTCCCTTCCCTTCCCTTCCCTTCCCTTCCCTTCCCTTCCCTTCCCTTCTCTTCCCTTCCCTTCCCTTCCCTTCCCTTCCCTTCCCTTCCCTTCCCTTCCCTTCCCATGTCTAATCACCCTTCCTTCCAGCAGTCTGGTAAAATTGTGATGGAAGGTTAAAATCAGAAGTCCATGCATAATATAATATTGCCTGTATTGCATTCTGTATATCTTTGCCTCCAGGACCTATTCTCCTGTCAGGACACTGCATAAAGAAAGCCAGATCCAGCCCTATACTTACGCTCTGCAACGAGCACATACAACACTTCCATTCACAGTATCTCTTTCCAAGAAGGTGGGTGAGCATCTGCCTTCCCAGCTGACACCAAACCCAGTTTTCAGCCAGACTGCTGGCAAGAGATACTAGTGAACAGGGTCCCATTTGACAACCATAAAGTCTAGGTAGTTTAATGTAATGCAGTTGAAATTAAAGCACTTGCCTGGTTTGTTGTGCAATGTCCCCATGTTGCCTCTGCCTGGCAAGATCATCTGGATAATATTATAAATGGATACTCCCTGATTCCTTTTCACTTATCTTTAATGTGACATTGCTTTCTGTACACATATTAATTGTATAAACCAAGACAAAATGTGGAGTAAAGGAATATATTTTTAGATGTTGCTTTATCTGGAAAGCAGGAAACGCAGTCTCTTGTGGGATTTGATACTCATGAGCTGAATGTTGCTTTACTGCCGTGATACAGTTAAATCACATAATTTCCTTGCTGCCTCATAATGAAGAAACCTAAGCTCAACTATTTTTCCCCTTTGAGGCTAAGAATTCAAACTCTGAGAAAAGACTGATTTTGGATCATTTTCTGTTCTGAGTGTGCTAGGTATTACACAGGGTGCAAAGGCAATACACAGTGTAGCATGACACTTAAACTGTTATTACACTTATATTGCATTTAGAAAAAAAATCTTCAATCATTCATAGTTAACCTAGGAGAGCATTTTCCCCAATGTGACACTTAAATGTTTTTAAAATAATGGGATGATTTGTTTCTTTCCCCTTGAATATGAGGCAGCGAGGTTAGAAGGGGAAGCAGAGGGGGCATGAAAAGTGGCTTATATTGTCAAGGTCTCCTTAACTGTTAAGCAGTGGAGGAAAGAATCAGACTGCTTTCCTGGGCGAAAACAGCAAGATATTCTCCACTGATGACTGTCCTTCTAAGCCTTTCCTATCACAGGCTAGCAGTTAAAATAATACTCACCTACTGGGCATCCAGCAGAGTTGATCTACCTTTTCTGCTAGGAGGTTCACGTCCAGTCAAGCCTGATTAATCTGTTGCAAGTCCTGAATGATCCCAAATATAACACATAACAGCTACACCTGTTTATCAAGTCAGTTCATTTCCCTTCCCTTATTCCACACTGAAAAGGAGCATTAATTAAAACAGTAAACAAACGAGCGCCTATTCTAAATCAGAGCTGCAGGCAAAGAAGAGATAACTTAGGCTCTTGAGAAGAGGGATTTTCAGTTAATTTATGGAATCTACTGTCACTCTCAGGGCAAGGGAGCTTACGTAGCTAGGAAATTGAAGCAGACAGGCTTTGTCTAAACACTTCTTTTTCAGCAAATATCTTTTTTTTTTCCATTTTAATTTTTAAACAAGCCTTTTTTTTTTTTTTTTAGGAAAGAAATTGCTAGATTTTTCCAGTGTTCTGGTGACTCATACAGCTCCTGTGAGATTCCCAAAAGGTAGAGGAGAGGAGTGCGCAGAGGCAGGGAGGTGAGCTTTATAAAAGACAGTGTGAGAAGATGAAATGTTCTGCTAGCAAATTCCCTGGAAACTAATTGCTGTGTTTCCATCTACTTTGATTATTCATCGTTACCCCAGCATTTTCATCTGGGGTCTGTACCCTGGTCCTAGACTTGCATTGATGTGAGGGCAGGCTTTTGTCTGTTCAGAGACCCGATGACTGCTGGGAGCCCACCTAAACAAAATAGTTGCAAAATAGCATCAAAAAGAGAAGCTCGGTTACTGTACTGAGGAGCTGACAGGCCCACCTAGAAGAGCCACTTGCTCTGTGCAATATAGAAGTGAGCATATGATGAAGCTTACAGGACTGTGACAAGGGGTCCAGTCTTGCCTGCAGACATCCCCAGAGACTGCAAGGAGAGCACCAGGAGAATCAGAGAGGTGAAGCCGGGGGCCCAGCTCCTGGTGTTGCTTTAGGGATGATGCTGTTTGCACCCATCTCCCAGACTCAGCAGCAGGGCAGGCTGCCGTCCCCAGCCCCAGCTCTACATGAGAAGCCACACAGGGGAATTGCCCAGACATGGGTGCTGCAAGGTCAGGGCTTCCACTTCAATATGGTTTTTGTTTTGCTTTGTTTTTTAAGGGATGCACATACATATTCGTATTTTGATATAGGGGAAAAACAGCAAATAAGCAGGGGAGTACCTCCAAGCTGCAGGAGAAATAGGGGCCAAACCCTCCCTGAAAGCAAAGAGGAGATGTGCTCTGAATTCCCTCTCACAGGCACATTACTGAGCTAATTGAAACTGGCTCTCCCACATCCCTGGAGAGTGCCGTGACCTCCTACCTATGGGCAGCTGGGGGGAGGGCTGGGAAGCAGAGAAAAACCCTCTCCCTCTCTCCTTCTCTCCCTCTCTCCCTCCCTTCCTCTCTCTTCATTTTTTAGTCAGCAATTCTACCCTGAGAAACCTTCCCTGCTGTAGCTCCTGCTGTATGCTCCCAGGACAAGTTTCAGTTTCAACAAATCACCATTTTCTGTCAAAAAATTCGCAACCTGCTCTTGTTACGAGTTGCTTTTCAATTCCAACGCATAGCTAAAAAGATTACTGCTCTGCCCAAAATAAAATATTATTGGCAGGGAGACAATTTAAACTCCTCTATCAGCCAGGATTTGTCATGATGAAGGCTGCGTTTCTCAGGAATCAAACTATCGTTTTGCTTCTTACAATACTGTTGGGACTCTCTCCCTGGGCTAATTAATATATTAGATGTTTTATTTTATTGCAGGCTGATATTTGGAATAATTCAGTTTGTGAAATTACACTGAAATTGTAGTTTTCATAAAATTACAGACAGACCAAAAAAAGTTCTGTAAACCTTTGTCATTTCAGATACAAACCTCTTTTAAAGCTACAGGAATGCCTTGTACATATTTCAAGTCATCCAGCTTTTCCTGATGGCATATCCAGTAATCATGTTGACAAATTAATGGTAGAGAATTAGTTGTACATTAAAGATTTAAATTATATTATGCGGCACATTGTCATAAAATGATATAAAACAATAGGCAAATAAATGTAAATTAATTCCAGTTACTGACATGTAAGACGCAGAGTGACATCTGTACACTTCACGACTTGCGCAGCTGCCATACTTTAAAATGTAAAGAGCTGGGGGAAGCAGCATGGTGCAGTGGAGTGGGAGGCAGGGGATGGGGTCAGGCCCTGTGTTTGGGAATTGTGGTGGGCCGGGCAAACCGTACCTCCGCTTCTAAACAAACAAATCTGCGTCCAGCATTGCCCCTGTGTGCCCCCGGGGAATGCTAGAAAAGTTGCCTTTGTCAAGCAGGATGAATACCTTGTCATGACAATACTCGGGGTTTTTTATTATCCCACCCTGGCCAAAAACCCGTGAGTTCCTATCCATACCGGAGTGCAATTGCTTCCCGGGGCACAACCCCTGGACTTTCAAGGGCTCGTACACTACTGTGCCGGCTAATTATACAGATTCCATTTCCTGGTATGAAGGAATGCATTACCTGCAGCAAAGGATGCATAAAATATTGGGCGCGGGAGGCGCTAGGAGGAAGCAGAAAGCCGCCGTGAATTCAAGCCCTAGCTCTGGGTTTATACCCACAATCCAGACCCATGCTGAGAGCCTAATCACTGGGGCCATTCTTTGGGCTGTTGTCCAATCAGTCCCTGAATAGCAAAACCCCACAATGCGGAGTATGAATTAGAGGGGGGGGAATAAACGTGGGCACAGACTTTTTTTGCAACAATACCTAACCGGGCCTTTCAGCCAGGACAACTCGCGGACAAAAGCGCGGCGGAAATTGAAGTAACTTTTGGAGGCCCTTGGCAGTAAGAGCTAGCTCGACAAGGGTAGTGCTGGCTTCTTTTTGTGTGGACCGGATCAATTATTCGCTGGGGGGTGAGAGGTGGAAGGGAAAAAAAAAAAAGTCTTAAAAATCGCACATTTGTGTTGCACTGGCCTTGGAAATCATGGCTGTTCACTGAATAAAACCAAATATTTTTGTCTCCTCCTCCCCTTGGCGGATGCTGCAGTGATTTAGGGGGCGGCTGGCGGAGTGCTCGCATTCCTCACCCTTCCCCCCCGGGCGCCCGAAGAAGAGAAAAGCTTCTTGAGCTATAGAGATGTCAGGTCCGTGTTTTAAAATTTAGCTTTGTTTACCCAACAGAATGGAATTCATTACTGTGCAAAAGCGCTTCAATTTTCTGACCTTTTTTATTCAAAATGTTGGAAGTAGCAAAAAGCTCATTTGAAGGTCACAGGTTTATGTATCTATTCTCTTAAGTGTTTTAGAAATTCATATGGAGGACATTAAAGGTGGAATATGTGAAAACATACTGTTCATTGTTTACCCTAACCTTGCCACGATTATTAGATAAATGAGGGAAGCAAAATGGCATTAAAAGCCATTGTTAACAGTGAAATTTTTTTTCCCCTGAAGACTGTTCATTTTTGCCCCCGATCTGCAAAGGTCATTTTCTAATTCTTTTCGCTGAGTAGTTTATATAACTTCTGCATTTCAAGTCTATAAAAAGCTTTTGCAGACTTTTCATACTGTAAGTAGTAATTTGTTTCATTACCGTTTGAATTTTTATATATAATTCCTACAGACGTTTTGATGATATTGTCAGGCTTAAAAGCCGAGAGGCTTTTCAGTTATTTCTTTTTTTTTTTAAGCCCAGATCCATTCTATCTGGATAATTTAAAATTAGTGGAATTAATCAGTCAGCTATTTAAAAGCCAAACTTTGCGGTGCAAGGGACTTGGAGAAAAATTATTTTATTTTTCTACATCCGCAGCTGATTTGAAAGGCCTTTTCAGCCAGTTATCCGAAGCCAATATTTAACTGTTACTTATTCCCCTAATTTCTGTCCTTTGTCAAGGGAACTTTCCTCGCTAGATCTTGTTGCTCCGTTCCGCACTAATTGCAGCTTACATTATATAAATGGCTTTGTAAAGAAAACTATAACCCCCAGCCTCGAAAGTTGCATGTTTCTATTTGCTCAAACTTGATGCACTTATTTTGAGAGGGTCATTTCGAGGAAAGCTGTGTAGGCACTGAGAATGTCCCGTATAATAAGCTTAAACAGAACCTTTTGTCCGGCCTAGTCTTCTCAGGCCCGAAAATTAGGCCTCCTTTTTCTGGCGGGGGGCTGAAGTGGTTCATTACCGCAGCCTCCTCCGGCAGGCCTTGGCCCAGCCATTCCCAGTACTCAAGCTCTGTAACTTCCTTAGAAAGGACGAAGGAAAACATGGCACACAAAGGTCTTGTTAGCACTTCCTATGTGAAATTAGCAGCTTTCTAAAAGGTACAACTCCAATTACCTCACATTGTGGGGACGCGCACAAACCCAACAATGAGCCCAGTCTTGCAAGTGACATGCTGTCTCTCTGGAGTTACTTCCCTAATTAGGGATGACGAAGCCCCATTCTGGCGAGTGCATCTATTTACAGTGGGCCACAATGCCTTAACTCGAGCATCCTCCTGAAAGGCCAGTGTTAAAAAACACAAGTGCTCTTTTGGCGGAGCCGTCCGTGGGGAAGCGCCGCATTCCTCGCGGCTACACCCTCCCGAAAAGGGTGGCCGCTTTCCCCCGCATTGTTCACACTTCAGGATTCATTTGGGACAATAAAGCTCCTGCCCCGTGAGCGCTGGGAATTACAGTGGACAATGGGCAGGCTTTCTTAGCGGGGTCTAATGATGGAAAAAAAGAAAAATATTTATTGCTTTTGACAGTTTCACAAGGGGCAAAAATCCTTGTCGTGGCTTTAAGTTTCCACAGCTGTTGGAGGAAGGGTGGTCATATGGACTAAAACAGTTCGGCTCCTTTGTTAAGAGGCTGAGCACAAGGGCCAAGCTGTGAAATTAAAGATTAAGTTCATTAAGGTAAGATAATTGTGCTTGCATCCTTGTTGATACAGGTGTATACAGGCAAAGCTTGGCTCGCCGGACCTATTTATTTACCTCCTGGCTTCTTGCGAGGCAAATCAGCTTGCAAGGGAGAGGTGATGGAAATGCTTGTTGTTTGCTCAGCCCGGGATGGGGCTGGCGACCCGCAGCCATCGTGCACAGAAGCCCTGTCAAGAGGGGGAGGAGGGCAAGAAATATTTGGGTGCACCACGAAACATACCTTTGCCCAGAGGAGAAACCCGCCCCAGTTTCAGGTTGGGGTACGACTCGGCTTCTTTCTTCGGAAGAGAAACGCCTTGAAACACTGGTGATGTTGCTGTGAGGGAGGTGGAATTATTAATTCCCCGGTAGCTTATTTGGCATTAAAGTGTTGCTGATTATTAGTTTGCTGCTGCTAAGTGTCTGGATTCTTCGTTATTATTGTGTTATTTGTATTGTTAACAGTTCACAAGTTCAACAGTTTCAACTAAATTGCACTATAATATTAGGGTTCCAGTATGAAATTACTGCAGTTAATAATAAAATAAGACCTTTGTGTAGGTATATAGATAGCTTCCCAAATTCATTTAAAAAAGCCTTCATGAATTAGCGCAAACGTACTGCTGGGGGTTGTGCTGTTTTGGTTCAGCAGATCAATTATCTGTTGTGCTACTTCAGTGATGAAGAAGGATGATAATTTCAAGTGATTAAAAACACTACGATAGTTTCCATTTTATTTCATTAAAATAAACATAAATCAGGGACTTGCAGTAAGGAGCCTGACGGTTCACTTTTGCCAGTTTACTTTCTCTTGCCCAGCCCAGCATCCCACTTGGACCACCACAAGTGCATCACACGCAGCAAGGAGCCAGCTGAGGAGCAGAATCATTTCCAAACGCAGTGCTCAAAAACTGTACCTTGCTAGGGCCTCTCCTGTGAGAGAGCACAAATTAATTCACCGTTGTTTCCCCTGCAACAATGCTGCTCCTCGATGCAGTCTTCTGTGTTTCACGGTGCAAAGTGGTTTGCAATAGCACACTGCGGGTAGGACACACATAATTTCTCTAATATATTTTCTTCCACAGGTTTTGTGCAGGTCAGTGTCAACAAGTGGACATGAACAATTTTTTAGGGATCAGAAATCCCACAGCCTAATATCTGTACTTCCCAGGATAGGCCTGTGCACAGGATTTAATTTTCTGTCCCACTCTACCTTGGCAAGCCCAGAGCTTATATGCCCATTCAGGAGAAAATATATAGAAAATACTTATGGCAGAAATTCCTCAAAGGCAACATCTTTTCTGCAAAGCTGAAGAGATGCCTGTATTAACAGGCAGATGAAAAATACCAAGTTTCTTCTCCTTCAAGCTAACAATACATTGGGCCCAATCCTGCTCACATTACAGAACTAGTTCCATTACCTTCTGCCTGCTTTAATCTGTTTTCCCCATATAGGTGCCTAAGGAAGCAAATAATAGTTCAGGTTTAAAATGTGCTGAGCACATTTGGTATACTAACTATTAGAAACCCTGCTCTTTTACAGGGTTTATACACAAATTCTCTCTTTCTTCTCCTGGAGAATGTAAACAACAAATCGGTGGTTTTAGAAAACAAGTCATTCAAGTAATATACAACCTCCTTATGACTTCTTTAAAATTTAGGATCTAGGTTTACTCTTGTGGCATAGATAATGAATTCTGTTTGCTGGCTCGAGAGAAAAACCTGTTAGATAGCTAGAATATATACCCTATTACAGTTAACATAACATTTCATCATTTGAACCATTTGATAATTACAAAGAAAGTTGCAGGCAATTTCTCAAGTGTTCTTAGGTCTCATTTTATATTTTGGTCCTAGTGAGAGAGGTCATTAGAAGGGTGCTTTTTAATGAGGTAAAATGGTTTTGATTCTTTTTTTTTTATCTCGGTATGTTTTTATATAAAGAGCTGATTATTACCAAAATAACTTAAACCATTTTCAGCTAAGAGAATAATTTTTAATGAAGCTTGTGAAAAACAATTTATGAAAAAATATCAATAAAAAAACTTAAAATATAAATCTCCAACCTCTCTGTTTTAATATTTTTTTCATAAGCTGTTGAAGGATACTTGTAAAATATAACTGAACTGTTTATGAAATAATCTGCCTAGAAATCATTAAGGACAAATTAAATTAGCTTTGTTTTCCTGCATGTACATGTGGCTGAGGAAAAACAAGAACTTCCAACATTTATTAAATAGATCACAGCCTAAAAAAAGATGTTTTGTTGAGGTAGGTAAAAGAAAGTGAAGAAAATTGACACTTCGGCTGTGTTTCTCCATCTATGTTTGCATGTTTACAGGATAGAGACATTACAGTATTCTATTTGAAAAATAGCATCTCTTGAGTAGGTTGTTTTCAAGAGGAGTTCGCTCTCTGAAATAGTTCACATGTTGCATGTGTGAGTGTGTTTCTTTCTCTAACACGTGTGTATGCACAGTCATTGATGAATGCCTATAATATGTAAGCGTGGATATGGATGAACATAACAGTGTGTGTATATGATTAGAATTTCTATATGAGTGTATGCATGTGCATATATATTAGTTTGGCAAATTCATATTGCTTGATATATATTATATGCCAGATGGATTGTTCATTACAATCTTTCCTGGTCTGCATGAAAATATAACAGATCCAGTAACAATTTTAAAATTACTTTGAGATAAAGGACTTTCTGTAGCACTGTTTCCATTTTTCCTGCTTTGCCACCATGCTGCCATAAAAACAGAAGAAAATTTTTAGCAACCCTTGCCAAATCTTCTGTGTTAGGAATTATTCACTGAATTTTAACCTGTGATTAATGATTACTGTGTTCCACTTGTTCTGTGATTGACCAGGTCTTCTAGAAGAGTAATATACACCTCGGGAATATATATCAAATTTGAACAGTACCTGTGTTTTGATAAACAAACTATCGAACGAAATACATTTCACACAATAGTTTCTGCTTTTCTTATTCTCTGAAGGATAAAACTACACGGTTGCAGTTGTGTGCTAGGCACATCTAGGGCTTATGAGAAGATTTTAGTGTGAACACAGGATTTTTTTTTCTGATTTATATGCCAGGTGGTTCTGACTAACCAATATATGGTGAATATTATTAAGAAATCTATGAGATTGCATTTCCCTGTGTCCTCTACAGTATGTCCTAAAATTGTAATCTTACTCAGCTGCTGAGTCCACCTCCTGTTCCCTGTGGATTAGTTATTTAGCTTGGGTATTAAGTATATCAGAAAAGCTTAATCTAAGAGTCATTATATGTGTTTTAATATTAAAATTTGTCATTGCCAAATCAAACTTTAATATTCTAAAATATGTTCATCCCCTTTAACAGCATGATTAGCAAATGTTTTGCAGGGAAAATAGATGGACAGATTCAGTACGTGGTTTTCACATAACATGTTATCTGTCTTACTGGAACTAAAACACTCTGAGCTTTTTTTATTGTGGAATATTTTTTTAAAGTATTAGGCTGATATTTCTGAAGAATCTTGTATGGGCTAGAAGGGCTGTCACTAAGGATCCATGGTTTTTTTGGCAAGAGAAATCTGCCTTCCTTGAGCTCCATACTGTGCTGCTGGTACACAAATTAGCAAACATAAGCAGACTCCAGTGCAAGTCATTTGTCCTGCAAGTTATTTCCTGCAAAGTTAATGTTACAATTTTTTTTATAAATGATCAGACATTTTTGGGCATAAAAGCTTGCAGACATCAAATGAAGGATGCAGTCACCTTGTACACAGGGATACTTTGGCCATCTGGAAAGTCCTCTTGTGAAATCCTCTAGGGAATCCTGGATAAGCACAGGTAGGCATCTGAATGGGCTGCAGTCATTTCTTTTATAAAACATGCAGGAGACAGATTTAAATGAGCCTAATTGATCACAACAATGCAGTGAGGCCCTTCTTTGCTCCATTTATTTGGTTTCAAAACTATTACAATGGTCTCTTTCTGTGCAATGCATGAATTGTCAAAAATGGGAGAAGTTTCTAATTTACTGTCACTGTATCCAATGACTATTCCCTCTACCAGCTCAAAAGTATTTGTCCCTCCATGGTGTATGTCTGCTCTGCAGGGCTACAAACTTTAAACCAAACAGCTCGGGTACAGCACAAAATGTAACTGAGAAACACAATGATCTTGCCCACTTGGGACTTTGATCTCACCGGGCAAGACCGCTTCCAGGAGGTAAGTCAACATGTTGCTCCATAGCACTGCAGTCTTCAGTGCAGACATAGCCTTAGACAAAGAGTCATCATGTAGCCAGAAATGAAAGAATCTTGTCTGGAAGAAGCTCTGTTCTCTCTTCTTTTACTTGTTCTTACTGCACTTCATGACATGTGTTTAGCTTCTGTGGGTTTGGGGTCCATTCTGAGGAGGCTTAGGACCCCAATTCCTGGAGTCAGGCAACGCAGAGCATGGATGTTGTTATTCATCAAGTGGGCTGCTATTTGCTATCTCATGATCTATGCTATCAAACTGTAATTCTAAATAGACCCTGAAAAATACCAATGATTTGAGTACACTGATTAATTCTAAGTATAGAGCTAATATTTAATTTTCTGAAGAGTCTCAGCTCTTCTCATACACTCTTTCATCATGTTGTTCTCTGGGTTTTTTGCCTGTTTATGAAGAACTGGAGTGTGGAAAATAATAATGATGGTCAAAAGAGGCTCAAAGGCTACTTGAGTGAAGGCAGAGGCCACAGACACTTTTTCCAACATAGGAAAAAAACCTCAGATGCTACTTAAGGTCCAGAGTAAGAGAAACAAGTCAAGAGAACTGTATGACATTAGACAAGAGCGTGGATTCAGACAGAATAAGTGGAAGAAAATGAGAGGAGAAATGCTGGTGAGTATGCAGAAATTTTAGAGCACTATGGACAGGGATGATGAGTTTAAAAGGCATATGGTAAGAGACAGAGAGCCAAAAGAAAGAATAAAAATGTCCATGATGTTGGTTGGAAGAAGGAGAAAGAAAATTGTCTTAGGGGTCAATTCCGAATTTTTTAAGAATACACTTGAGTGTAAGTACCTAAATAGCTTCACAGAAATCAAGCGGATAACTTGTAGTGAAAGCCATGTGTGCACCCATGTACCCTGATGAAGTGGAGCTTTTAGCCTTTACACAGATTTGAGTGAGGGTGGAGTTGGACAAGAAAAGGTTACAAAAAGCAAAATACATGACCAGCAAACAGAAAAAGACTAATGCAAACTGAGTGCTAAAGGTAACATATTTCTCTTTATGTTCCAGAGCTTTCTACCAACTTTGTTCCACACCTTCTGTGTTACTTTTACATCAGACTGACAACATTCAACATTAACCTAAAACTTCAGGTCTCTTAAGTTCCAGCTCTGATGATGTGCAATGTTGTAGCTGTAATACACAACTCTTTCACTCATCGCTTGCACTGTTTCAAGTTTACTTGAAAGATTCTTGAACAGGGAGAGGTCTTTTGGCTCTGGTAGGTCTGTGGGTGCAGCATAATACTCAAGTGTACAATCCAGGCACAGATCTTGGTGGAGCTGTAGTTCTAGGTCTTTTTATTATTTCCAGTTGGAATATCATCCTAAAGACAATGAGCAAACTCTTTTTAAATTCTGCAATTTTCTTTTCATGGCTATGACCAATAACTCTCTTCCCCCACCCTTCCAGTTTTGCCCTGCTACCATCACTGTATGTGCTGTGCACCAAACTTATAGTTGGTGCTTCACATACAAAAGTGGGGTGTCCCTAAAGACAAAAGCTTTAGGTCCTGACACAAACACTTGCCTCTACTCCCTTGAGATGTATGTCAGGGGTGGATCTACAAAGATTCTTTATGTTAATGAAATTAGGCACTTAAATGTTTGAGGAATCAGGACATCGGCAAAGACCGAAGTGGGACAAATGCCATAGTAAGACCTTGAGGTTGTGGAGTAAGTTATATGGTTTTGAGTATCATTTGTGTCATAAAGCTTCAGTTATTAATGTAATGATAATACTCATATTTTCTAGTTCTAGACTATTGACTTCCTATTGTCTCTGTAACCCCTTGGTTTTCATGGCGACATCCCTTTGCTTTTTCTGTCTCCCTTTCCTTCTTTATACATCCGTCTGTGCCTGTGAAAGGTGTAAGAGTTCAGGAAAGATGGTCTCTAGTAATGCTGATGAAGTGTGATATCTGTGATGGTGTTAAAAGATGTTCCTTCTACTGTCATCGAGCCCTTTCCTTCCAAGAAACCCTTCTGGATTATTAGCTCAGTAGATGCTGGTAGGTATTTGATGTAACCATAACCGTGGTTGTTGGATAACTCTTTTTTTAAAAAATCCTTTAAAACTGTTACGTTTTGCTCATGAAAGAGATAGATCAGTGAAGAGATGCTATTGCTAGGTGAAATTTCAGTTCCTTGTGATTTTAGCAATACCCGAGGCACGTTAAAATCTATGGAAAATATTGACTGACTGCAGTAAGGCCAGGCCTTTACTATCAGTATCCATTTTTACTGTAGCTATGGTCCTCCTTACAAGTGTGCTTCCTCCATGGATGAGGCTTTTTGAAAATCTTTCAGACAAACCTTTCCATCACCAGAGTGGCCACAGATCAAAAGCTTGCACTGCTCTGACTACGTCATAGCTTTATAATATAATGAGAGCTGTGTTCTGCATCTGGAAATTCAACTGTGACACTTGATCAGATGGTGCTGAGCTCTGCCGTTAAAGAAAATGCCAGCCCTTCCCCAAGCCCCAGGAAAGCAAATTAATACAAAGGCCAGAGCTGGTCAAAAATTGTAGATATTTTTAAAAAAAAAAAAAAAAAAAAGAAAGGCAAAAACGAAAACCAAAAACATTTCAGCCTGATCTAGTAAGAGCACTGAGCACTACACATTCCTTAATCTCCTGATTTCCTGCATCCCAGCTCCCACCCAGACAGGGCTCCTTTTTCACAGGGGCTTTTTTCCCAGCATGTTTTATACAGGGTTGATCCTTTCTACTTGACAGAGAAAGATAACTGTAGCCATAAACAACCATTTTACATTTTGTAGCTGCTTTCTGAACTGCCTTTTGTAGGGTAAGTAAATCACTCTCATGTTTTTCTTCCTTAAAACGAAAGAATAAGTTTCCAATAGGCCAGGAAAAATAAAAAGCAAAAGTCAGACCTCATATTTCCAGTGTTCCTATAGTGGACCAGTGGACTCCGCTACAGAACGACTTTTCAGATATTTTAGAAATACTCAGATTTCAAAGACAGAAAACAAAACTTTCCCCCTGCCAGAGCTGCTGTGGCATCTGTAGTCAGACATTAAGATTACTTTTGTATTATTGCTAAATTAGTATTAAAAGTACCTGCAAATCCAATAAGTAGACTCTCTGAATCAACTGAAGCTCTGTATGCCAAGTCTGAACTTGGTACTGTGGTAAAAAAAACCCTAGTGACTTTGCTGAGTATCTAAAAACAAAAGAGCAGGACTGAGTGCAAAAGCAGTAGAAGCATAAGTGAGACCTCATTAAAATACCTTGTCCCTTTGGCTTCCTTCTGATTGTCAGTCTTCGTCACTGGGAAAACCTGCCTTTTCCTGCCTTTGGTTACTAAATTTGCGAACCTCCTCTTTCAGTGTTAGTGCTAAATATGCAGAGCCTAGCCCTGGTGGCAATGCAAAGTGAAATTAATATTAGAGTTGTGTGGATCAGAACTCTTAAGAATATTTTCCTTGACCCTACCCACCAAAATCAACAAGAAAATCCATCCTAGGGAACTGTGTCAGAAAATTCTGTAAAAACCTGTTATTTAGATAGAAATCTGAAATTAGTATTTTTAGTCAAACTTCCAACTTGAATTTGACCTCTGTTAGGCAGGCCTTATGATGCCTGGATTTAGTTGTTTTTCACAGTATCGAAGCATGCTTCCTTTTATGTGATACATACATGATAGAGGAAAGGATGAAGAGTAACATTGAGAAGGTAACCGTAAATCTTAGTAAATCTTAATAAATCTTAGCTGTTAACATTTAATATTCCACCAAAACTAAGCAAATAGTATATTATTTATGCATATGCACATATATTTCTAGTTGGATGCAACACATTGCTCTCTTCTTCAAATTGCCAATGTGATTTTTTTTGTTATCGATGCTGGGCACTTTCCCTCTGCTTTCGTACCTGCTCATACTGCATCAGTTGTCAGAATTTGGAGTGTTTGACATTGCTGCTGCCATTGTAAATTGAAAGATGGAACCATGGGCCAGATTGCTTTTATCTGTTATCCAGTTTTGATCTTTTTATCTGCTCTTTGCCAAGTAATGTCAGCCATGATTATTTCTAACTTGCCAAAATTCTGAACAGCTTTTAAACAGGTGACATTTTCCTATAAAAAGACTCTACCACAAGCATGTTTCTTTTTCCAGCCCCGAATGTCACCTTTTTTCCCATAATTACAGTGGTCTAAGTGACACATTTCTGGACTACTGACAGTTTTAAAGATTTGCTGTTTGTGGGTATTGCAATTACTGTGCATTACCTTCTCCCTTCTGAGAGGAGTGAAATTATTTCCATAGATGTTGCTGCCTTCACAGTTTTGCTTTTGATTTTGCACAGTTGGCTCTAGACTAGATCTAGATTTGGAAGTAGCTGGGAATAACTCAGTGTCAGACAAAGAAATAACTTCGGACTTAGCTACTGCCATCACTTAGATGAAATCTTTCCTAAACTTTTTCCTTCTTGTCTGGAAGCATTTGCAAAAAGTTGTACCCTGGGTAGAGTTTGTGGGCAAATATTTTTGTGCCTAGGGTCACTTATGGATGTTAATGACACCTCTCATTACAATTATTCTCTTGTGTGGGTACATCTCTTTCTCTTGCAAGTGTCTGCCCCGTTTAAGTGCAGCCCCTTGTGTGATGATGCTGTATTTAGCCCATGGGCTGCTGATACATGGGGTCCATAGGTTTCTGCTGACATCCCTCCTCTTCATGGAGAGAAAGACTAGGTTGAAAATGAAGTCAGTAAGCTGACTGGGCAAGTCTAAGTTCATCATTTACTTGGTCTGTCTTCTGGCTTTCTGTTTAACACCACAAATAAAACACAGTGATCAACAAACATTACTGACCTAGACATCATGCAATTTAAGTGATGTGTACTGTAAAAAAATCTAATAGCTCCTTGTCTCATCCGCTTTTTTGTTTCAGAATAAACCTCTGGGAAGCACCAGAGACATAAAACAGAGATCAATTTGTGAGCTCCTCATCTTTTATTCTATGTATCATAGCAAACACTTCCAGGGCAGACTTACCCAAGTCTTCTACAAACTCTAGAAGGGGGATTCTCACAATCATATTTGAACACTAGCTACAAATTTTAATATTTCAGGTTTGAATAGCAAGCTACATAGATCTGTTAGTCTGCACTACAGATCTCAGGAATTAAAAGAAGAACTATACTATGAATTTGTAAAAAAATCGACTCCTTTATTGATTATTTTTGGACAATTGTTTTTTAATTTATACGCATTTACACAATTACACCCAAAAATTACCTACAGAAATTAGAAGCCTGAAACAGGAATTTAAAGAATGGAAAGAACAAGAACAACAATAGACTTCACAGTCAGTCTCCTTTAAGTCCTTAGTATAGTCACAAAGTTAAGATACAAAAGCATTTGCAACAACAACATAGTGGGCAGAGTATAAAAGAGAGGCCATGCAGCCATTAAGGCAATTAAGAAAGATTAAGATTGCTTGTGGTGGAAAGACCCATTAATCAATAGGCCAGAAATCACAGCATGTTGTAGAATATACTTCACACAAAAAAAGAGAACAAACAGGCTAAATATATCCCATACCAAAGGTTACAGAGCTCTCATTAATGAGAAATCATATTAATCCCTCAAACATTGTTGGCTCCATAGTTAGGTTTTCCATTTGCACATGTAGGAACAGCGCCAATGGAATGCATCCTAACTGATGCAGAACTGCTGTTGAAAATATACCTGTCCACAGTTGGCACCACAGATAATTCCAACAATATCTGTGGAGGGAAAGCAGAGCTGACTCAAGAGGGCATGGGTGGATGCTGCTCAGCGTTCTGCAGGAGAGGTACAGTTATTACAGTTATTCATTGCTAGCAACAATGACGAACAAGCCCCCATTCACAAATCTAAAGCTGCTCTACAAAGACGACATGATGCCTGTCAGAAGGATGGGTAATTGAAAATCCTTGCATTTGAAAAATGCCTGTGGGCATCTTCTATTGCAAGTCTTCATATGGTAATGAGGAAAGGAAACAAAGTGGGAGGGCTACTGCACATGTTAAAACTTGCACCTGAAATAATTGAAAATTGGCTTAGACGGGCATGTAACCAGGCTGAAACCTCCTCTAGGGCACTCAGCTTCGTCTTCAGCAGCAAGGTCACCACCCAACTCCAGGCCTATGCACGTTGTCTGAAGGAGCAGTTACAGGTGGGCAGAAACTGATTTGCTAGCTAGTTTTGCAGAAATAGCTACAGCTGGTTGAGATTATTTTTTTTATTAGAGCAAACTGAAAAGCAGAGGTGAGAACAGGTGCTTTTTTTTCCAGGAAGAGGTTGGTTTCTGTAGTTTTTGAACCTGAAACTAACTCCTAGAACTGTTCCCCAGGAATTTTCTGCTTCTTGACTCAGAATAAATTTTTATTCACTGATTTGAGCCAATAATATGGAAACATAATTTTAAATTATCAAAACTACTGAAATGAAATATTTTAATCATCCAAACCATGCTGGTTTGGTTTATTGGTTTGCAAGCATTCCTGAGATGTGTTGTTGTTTCAGGGAGGGATTTATTTATTACTTTTAAGTTTTCTAATTGACAATTCAGGTGAGGAAAATGCTTTCTCACAAAGCTGAACATGATTCTGGAGTATATAGAAACAATGGATGAGGCATCTGAAGTGGTCTTTTGCATTCATGAGTTAAATCATAACTTTGGGGTTTTTTTTGTAGCCAGGATACATTTCTTCAGTTAGCATTTCTAGAAGATATTGTCAGAGGCATTGTAAGAGCCAGGATGATTTAAGAAAAGAAGACTGGTGACATGCTTAACTCACAGTAGTTTTGCTGTTGTGTGTATAATGATAAATATGGGATAAAACCCTGTTCTACTGCAGGTATCCTAAGCAATATTAGATAGCTGTTTTCCCTGCTCTCCAGAGAAGTCAAGTATCCATGGTGTCTCCTTAATTTCAAGCAAGGTTATAGGCATCTGGACTTTCTTAACCTCTATATACTTCATTTCTTTGTTTTACTACAGAAAAGCTCACACAATTCCCAGAAAAGCAAGACTCAAATAACAAATCTTCTTGAAACAATTGATTTTTTTTTTTAGGATCCTGCATCACTGTGAAAAAACATGATCTGATATAGGGCACCTCTGCTCTAGCTTCTACTGGCAAATAATTTCTTTATACAGGTTCTTCATAGTTAACAATGCAGCGTGGTAGCTTTTAGCTGAACAAGCAAGCCCGAGAAGTTGGCTGTCTCCTTGACTGCAAAGACCAATAGCCTTTTCTTGTATGACAGTTGCATTGTGATTTTGAAGATCTCGGAGTCTATTTTGATACCAAGTATGTGTTATTGTTTTGGGAGGCAAAGGCATTTTGTAGATGTCTGTTGTCTGCAATAACAGAGAAGCCTGGGGCTTCCAGGTTTCTTGATCTTGGTGCTATTTATATTCTAGTAAACAAATATTTTATTGTTGATGTGTGGGTGTTCAGCTGTCACCGTAGTGTCTGAGAATATTAGCCAGTTTTTAGCTGTTGTACGTCTGTTGTCTGCTGTTCCTGTTCTATATACAATCACCTCATTCTTCTCCTATTGCAGCTTCTCAATTTTACTACATAAACACATCTTCTATCATATTGTTTATCCATGCATGGAGGAAGAAAATAATCTGACTGCACCATTCTAGACCTCTTGACATTTAGAGAGAGTTGGGATTTAGGCAGACCATAGAAGGAATTGCACTATTCAAGATGCAAAGTGATTAAGACGTGAACAAGGATTTCAGCAGAAGCAAGGTCAAGGTAAAGATGAACTCAAGCAGAATTTCAGAGGTGGGAATAAGGAGAGTGGGAAAGGTAGGTTGGTGCTATGAAAAAGCAGTTTGTTGTTTTCAATTTTGCACTGCTGGGATAGAAATATAAAGGCCTTTAATATCCTTTAATTATGCCATGCTAGTCAGAGCACAGAGATGCCAAAAACAGTGATGCATTGCTGTAGTTTCCTTTGTCTCCCTCTAATTTCTCTACTTCTCCCTCCTCCTGATGCTTTGCCATATATTCTTTTGCTAGATGCATGATTTGAATATTTTATATATACAAATCTCTTTGTTATAACTGGCTTTTACAATTTTGATTTTCTCCTCAGGAATTCAAGAACTCTTTCTGCTGCTGCAGAATTCACCACAGCTCTTATTCCCAATGTCTGATACCAGAGCGAAACAACACTTCATGGAAATAACGTGTAGTTTCCAGATCAGATTTGTTTTGCTTTTCCTGTTATCTGAACTCCCATAGTGAGGTCAGATATGCTTTAATATTCTGAATAGTTTGTAGGTATTAGGTCTGCTGGTGGAAAAACTCTGGTCCCAGCCACTGGGAGAATCCCCAGCCCCTCCAATGTACTCATGCTATGTGGAGGAAACTAGAAAGAGAAATGGCAAGGAGGGAAGAGTGAAGTGCAAATCTTTGGAAGGGGACATCAAGGCCGATGGATCTTTTATAGTTTGACAGTGTCAGCTTTATAAGATTTTTTTTTTTTTTGCTTAAAAATCTCAGTGCAGTTCTTTCTGATGCTTTATGTCAATTTCAATGTGCACATGTAGCTATTAACCAAACTGCTTGGCTTTTCATACTAGAGAAACCTAAACAGCTATATAATAAAATAGATAACCCACTACTGATATTTGCCAAATGTTTTCATTCCATCTGTTTTATCATAAGGTTCTACTTTTTCCAGTTCCCTCCTTCCATTTTCTATAGCATACTTCCTTCCACTGCGTATTCCTGCATAACGTTTAGAGATGAACTGTACTTCTGATAGTGGAATAGGTTAAAATAAACCAATATCTTACTTGATAAGTATGCATCATTCTATTCATTCTCTGTATTGTTTTACTAAAGTAAACACAATTAGTGAAAAACAAAATGCTTTATGAAATCACATCAATTCCTCAAAACACAATTTGGGAGAAAATTTTTGGTTAAAATGTCCTGGCATTGTCAAAACATCTTGTTTTGATGTCTTTGAGAATACATTCTTTTCACTTTCCTCTTTCCATACTTTTTTCTTTTGAATGTCTTTAAAAATTTTCTTAGGTACTGTAGCATTATGTAAAAATTGAAAGTTAATGTTTAATGAAATATCTTGACTAACTGAAAGTAAAACTTACCTTTTCTTATTTTTGGTGCCCCAAATCTTAAAAATGTTTGGGCATTTTACTCTTGGCTGGAGTTTTTAAAACCCTCATAATGAGACCTTTAAAACCTCTGCAAAATGGATCTTTCATTTTCTTTGTGGCTTTTATTGGCTCTGGGCATCTGTATTGAGAGAGAAAGAATTTCTGAGTCCAGGTTCCTGATCTCATATCCTCCTTCAGGTGAAGCACCCTCACTGATTACCACTGCTCCATTTAAACAAGAGGGAGGCAACCTCTTCACAAGCTGAAGGCCATTTAGGGCTCTTAGGGTGGATGCAGTTACTGTGTTGATGAGAGGCAGCGTGGGTAGCACGAAGTTACCCTTTCACATGTTATCAAGCATGCGCTGTCCTGAGTCTTGTTAACAGGGGAAGAAGGGTACCTCCCACTCAGCTCCCTCCCCCACTGATAAATTGCCAGCATGGCTTTAAGTCAACCACCTTAAATGCCATCAGGAAACCAGTTGGTGGCCAGCATAGATCCCAGTGAGAAAAACTGTTTTGCAAACCTGTCACACTGCAACAATTTCAGTTTCTGACTGGGTAGACTACTTTGAATTAGAGATGATGAAGGCATACACAATGGTAATGAAGTTCTTGCTTGAGAGAAGAGCTTGCACCACAGAGCTAAGAACAGGAACTTGTATTTTAAGACTAGGAATGGTTACAAAGATGTTGTTCAGCTTTCCTTTGCTCCTTCACAGTTTTCCACTAACTTAAAACCTAACCATACAGTCATACTGCCAACACAAATGACAAAGGGCTCATCTGTTTCCGACAAAGAGCTAGCCAAGCCATACTTCTTATTCCCTTCCATAACATCTAATTCTTCCTCACCTACATGAAGTTCAGCCAGTAAGCTGTTATGCATGTGCAATCCTCCTCTGGATGCCAGGTAAAGTATTCCACTCCTTCAACCAAAATGGAAATGGAGCTGGACATGAGAATTGTGAATTTCCCTCTTACCTATTAGATATCAAACACGGGGCAGGTACTTTTACAACATCTGTGAGAACTCCCGCAAAGAAAATAAGCGATTGCTCCAAATGCCTGGTGAATGGCCTGCTCATTTTCATTATATTTTTCCAAGAAATAGAGATTTTTTTTTTTTTACTATTGCAATCATATCCATCTTGAACATAAATACCACCTCCTTCTTCCAGATATTTAACCCACTAGTAGGCTTTACCTGCTGACTTAGTCAGTAACAGCAGCCAAAATTTGGTATCACTCTATCTTCTCTGTTATATAAAAATGCCGTTCCCATTCTGATTATTTTTGCTAGTTTATAGTACCAGACAATATTATAGTTCTCTGGGGGGGGTTGTTTAATGGGATGACCCAAGAATAAAGTAGCTGGATATGGACTTTTTTTAACATTTTATTTCTTTCCAAAAACATAAAAATTATCTGTTCCAAATTGTACGATTTTTTTGTGTTTTGTCCATGGGTTTTCCATGAATCACATCCCCAGTTCAGAAGGTGCTCTAGGTAAATGTGAGCAGAAGAGCAGTCCTACCAATGTGCTTGAAGTTAGACATGTCTTGAAACAGAGCACATCAGCTTCATTCATGTTTGAAGTTTCTGTGAAACTTTCCTCTCAAATTTACTGTAGTAAATTTCTGGCTTTCTAATGATTAAAGTATGAATAAATATTTATGCAAATACAATTCAGTAAATAAATTTATTGTATTAATGTAAGCAGGCATTACAAAAGTTAAGATACATGAGAAATGAAAACAAACCTAAAAAGACAGTTCACTCTTGGTTATACAATGAAAAATGTCTAGTTATTCATTGTTCATGGACCAATATTTTTATAGCAAATAAGGCATAAAGAAATTGTGCACAAGAACAGGTCTGGGAAAAAAAAAAATCAAAAGAATCCCTCAATAGATGTGAGATAGTGAAATACTGTAGCTTTTGAGCTCCACATGTATATATTTATCTGACTACTGTTTGTATAACTTAAAACGTCAAAGAATAAAAGGTTGCTATGCACAGCAGAGGTAGCTTTTCTGAGATGTTTTACCTCTTGATGCACAGGCAATCTAAATATTAATATTCATCATGTTCTAATTTCCTTATTCCTATGCCAAGCTCAGAACCACTTAGAATTAAGACTCTTCTGTTTTGCTGATATTACATATGGTTTTGTCTGATTTCACTTCAGCTTGTACAGTTCCACCTAAACAAGCAACTGTGCATGATTGCTTTCCAGCTTCAAACTGTGATATGTGGAGGAAATAAAATTCCCTACATGTTTCTGGTAAAAGATGACATCTGCATGTCCATTTTAACATATGTTTGGAAACTTATGACCCAAAAATCTCAGTCTTGCAATTAGATCTGTGTAGTTCCTGCTACCCGTTTTCTGTATCTTTTGAAAACCTTCTGTAAGGCATCCTGACCCCCTGATGCAAGTTATTCATTGTCTTCAACATATCCCAGTTTTTATTCACACTGTTGTTTATGTAGATCCTTTCCTTTTTTTTTTTTTTTCTGTTCAGCATCTTGGCTTACAGAGATACATAAATTCTTGTCTTTCCATGTAGAATCTGTGGGACAGAATTTGTTGTAGGCAGAAGAAAATCAAACTTGATAATCACTGAGAGATTCAAAGTATTTCCATAACTCATTAGGCTTTTCCAAAGGATTTCACTGATGAAGGGGGCTGAAGCTCCATCTGGACAGACAGCATTAAAATCATATCATTATAAAATGACATAATTCAAAGAAATATTATAAACCAGTAATACCCCTGTAAGAATTACAACACATTTGCCAATGTCTGGATGAGTCCAGAGTCTGGATCTAAAGACCTTAGAAACCATACAGATTCTGGTGAATGTTGCAAGGCCATGAACAGAACTATTCTGCCTAAAATCTCTTGGGACTTCAGACTCAGGAATTCTTGGTATTGAATCCTTTTGGGGGGGGATGGTGCAGAGACCTGTTTCAAATGCCTTCATAATGGTGTATTTTACCAGAGTCTGTAGCACAGGTTGGCTAACATGTTTTTCAGAATGAAAAAAATCCCTATCCACATAGATAAAAAATCCTGCAACGTTCTTATTAATAGCAAAATGAATCTTCGATGTCTGGTGCCAGCACAACTTCATATACTGGTGCTCACACTTTTTTAAATTTTTTAAAATTTTTTTGCAATTAATTTTCCAAATCTGAAACAATAAAGAGAAAAGGAATTTTGCTGCTGAATTCAAGCACAACCGGGTGTTATCCAGAGGCTAAATTCTTTTCCTGCTTAACATAAGAACATAATAAGAACATAAGAGGCATACTGGTTCAGAACAAAGGTCAGTGTAGCCCAATATCCTGGCTCCAACAATAGCCATAAGTGGGAATGCAGGGACGAGTAGAGAACCGGCCTTGCATATCTGATGCCTCCCCCTAAGTATTCTCCCGGCTCTTAGCTACTCGCAACTGAAGAATTTCCTGAAATGGGTGTAGTTCTGAAGTATTTAAAAACCCTCTATACATTTCTGTTCTGTGGTCTTGCTCAGTCTCCCCTTAAGGTTATGTAAACTTACAGTATCTACTAACTGATGCTGAATGGGAGTTGGGCACCTGGATTTTGTGGCAAAAAGTGATTAATGTCATTAGGGACTCAAGGATAATACTTTCTCTGTATCTTCATTAATACAATAGTTCTAGAACAAATCTGGTGATTTACAGGTATCTGATGAGAAGTGAGGCTATGTTCAAAATATTACCATGTTTTCTTTAAAATATCTATGCAGGCATTGTGATCTGAGGGAAAAAAAAAAAAAAAAAAAAAAGAGAGTGGATTTTGGCAAGGTAGGACACTAATAAACTGCTGATAAAAGAGTAGCCTGTGGGCTGAATGAGGAGATACTCAAACTGTTCAGACAGGGTGCTAGAGGCAAAGAAATAGGTGATTACCTTTGAATTATGCAGTTCTGAATAAGAGGAGAAAAACTGACAGAAGCCCATGGACATTTTTCAACCTTGCTGAGGAGTAAGCAGACATTAAATGATATATCCATTCAGTGGCAAATTCCAGTTAGACTGCTCTCAGACCAGATTACAATAGATTCTTGCATCTGTCTTCCTCAATTTTTCAAACATTTATTTTCCCCTTTTTGTTTTCAGTGAAATTTATCCATTGTTTATAATGATATAGATTAATTTTCTGAGATCATGCCACTCATTTACATTTCCCCATATTTGGCAAATATGCAAAATGAACCAAAGATATATATAACAAATCTTCCTGACTGTAAGTGCTTGCAAACAACAAAGGCACTTGGAATATTCTGATGACAGGGCTTGTATAAGGACCTACGTGGCTAGACAGAGCGAATCTTTTATTTTCTGTGCCTACTGTAACCAGCCATATCTCCTGCTGTTCTGAATCACTAGGTTCAAATCATTGGCTTCCAAGAATCCTGTAGTTGGAAATGTTGAAGACAGAAAAACTCTAATGGGTCATTTAGGACAGCCTCCTGCCAGGACATGATTATTCCCTCCAGAGCTATGTTAGTGCTTGATGAACAGCAACACTGTCCACAAATGAGGCAATGTTGTCCACAAATATAGAAACTCAGAAAAAGATATTGTTGAATGTGGTCATTGGATACCTTCCTCTGTAGCCTGTGTTTTTTATTCTGTGTTGTCTTTAGTTTTATTCCTGCACATTGGAAAGACAGGAAAAGGAAGGCTTGTTTGAAAAGCTCCAGGAGAAATCAAACTGCTGAATTTATGAATTTGTGTTGGTGTCATTGTGTTTGAGTATTGAGGAGTACTCTAAAATAACCATAATCAAATGCTTCTCAGACATCTTTCTCTAACGTGTTGTGGGTTTTTTTCTATGAGTGTATGTGTGGATTTTGTAGGGTGGGAGATGTTCTGTTACCTATTAGTAGGTTTGGTGTGTTCCTCAAAGGATGTCTCATTTGATCAACAGATTGCTCCTGGTGCCTGATAACTTACAAATCCTCACTGACATCATCTGATCACACAGCTGGCTATTTTTCCAATGAGAACTTTTAATAAGATTGTTTCTGTCAAGGTGATGTCTATAATCTGAATTTCTGGGAGCAGTAAAGTCATTTTTTGGAGTGATGGTAAATGTCTTTGTTACCTGAACAAAGTGTCAAATGTGCTGTAAAATAAAACATGTTGTACAAAACCTGTAAGAGGGTGCTGGACCTCCTCCATGGTCGGTAAAATCTTCTGATGGGGTGAGACCCACATGAGGGAAGGGGATTGTCAGTGCTAGTCTTCAGTGTTCACTTTTAATGAAATTTTCCAAGCTTTTAGTATCGACATTCTCAATCTGCAAGTCCTTTAGAGTCCTTAATGGTTTCTGCCTATGCCCACGGCAGTAGCTATGAATGTTTTTATCTAATCTACTTGGTGATGAAGCTGTATTCAATTTCATCTCATGATTAGATCTCTGCAATGCACCTACATCCAGTTACACCACAAGACCAGAACCAAACTTCAGCTGTGGTTTATTTGTGAAGGGGTGTTTTATGAGCAGCCTGCAATGTCTTCACTCTATTACTTGAAAATAATTTTTTACTGTGTTTTTTCCCTTAAATAGTTATGATCCTTGCTATAGAAACCATCTCCCTTTTTGTGTGATTCTCTGTCAGTGAAGATGAGCTGATGTGCCTTGAGGTGTCAGGAATGTGCCAACCTTGACTCTGATAGATGGCTTCTTGGCCGATGGAGCTATGCATCTTACAGTCTCTGTGGAACTGTAGGCTCTCAGGTGATACTGTGAAGCTCGAGTTTACCTGAGCTTTGGGAAGAGGGTGGAGATGCCAATAGTGTATGATGACAACAAGGCATTTTTATGTTTTGAACTGTGAGGATTTGAGAGTATCTTTGCTCTGATGACAGTCAGTGATGACTGAACATGAGTCTAGATAGGTGTATTTTTATATTCTGAAATAATAAGTGAGAGACACTCTCTGCTCAACCACAAATCCTTCTCAAAAGCCAGTTTCTCCATTCTACCCGTGTTACACCTAATGCGCTTGGGATTATACTTTAATATATGTAAATAAATTATTCTTAAAGAAAATCAAAATGTATGTGTGTGAGAGACGGTGTTTTCTGTTGCTATCTAGCAAGGTTTTATAGTTCTCCAATTCCAGTTTCAAACATATTTATTGTAGTAGGTAATATTTAAGACGGAGTGGTCCATTTTTTACATCTTTTCTGTGTTCCTTTTGCTGCTTCGCTGGCAAAGCATGACAGAGATACATGGTGTATATCCTCTAGGGGCTCATGGCCAAGGAAAAGTTGTTTCTTTTTAAAAAAAACTTCTTCCTCTGTGGCAGTCTCAGAAGGAATCAGATTTTCTATGGTTGGTTAAAGAGCTACTTGTCTCACATTAAAACTATCAACCCTTTAATTTAGGAAAACATCTCAAAACAGGACATTCTTCTTCCCCCTCCTTGAACTGAACTTAGATATGAATGGGATTGAAGTACTTGGTGTCCTGAAATGAAATACTTTCCTCAGTTAGAGCCCAGGTGGGGTGGAGTAACAGGATGGATGGGGCAAAGGTTTAATGTGCTGGTGTCTCAGGAGGTGTGTGGAGAGGACAGCCTGGATAATTTTACCGAAGGTCCAAGAGAACCTACGGAGCCTATCCAGACGCCACTGCTGTTGGTGGCAGAAGTCCCCACTCCTTCAGCAGGAGCAGGCTCAGGCCCAGTCTTTGTAAAATGTAGGCTTGTTATCCCCAGACTTCTTACACAAAGATGATTACTGTAATATTTCATATTACTTTTCTCTGAACTGACTATTCTTCTTATTTCTTGAGCAGAATTGCCCGTTTTTCTCCTTGATGCATTTACACAAAGTATCTTTTCTTCTTCCTGTCTTTTTAGGTAGGATTTTCTGTCAGCATGTTTTATTTGGGAAATAGCATGTGACACTGATAGATCTTCCCCTTTTTTTTCTCTTTCTGATGGAAAACACCTGCAGCATAGAACTGCCTTTGGAAAAGTCAAATAAGAGTCTGTGTGCTGCTATGTGCTGCAGTAGTAAATATATTCTAGTGTAGAGCAAGCAGCATAAATATATAAACATTTTGCAACATGTGTACTTACATATCCTACCTTTTTTTTTTCTTGCAGAGCATACACTTAAAATACGCACATCAAGTTACATATGTCTGGTATAGTGGCAACAGAGTCTGCTCTGTTAAGAATAATACTGAATATGTAAATCTCCCCACTTTTTATAACCAGTGCTTTAGGTTGCATTTACTGTAAACAAAGATGTATTTTGAGGGGCAGTCGGTTTGAGTTTATTGTTTATGTAAATCTCTCAGAATGTGACATAGTCAGATAGCTTCCTATGTTGTGCTGATCCACATTTTAGGCCAGCAGCCAAAGTATTTTATCTTTTACTTCATTATAGTGATCTTCCAATTAGCTGTGGTCTGTAATACCCTGATTTTGGTGGCAGTGGTTTGGGGAGGATTGTTTGATAGTTCTGCTCGAGAGGCAAAATGAGGGGCCTTATTATAGAAAGTGCAGAGGTTGTGCAGTAGCTGAGTTCTGTTGCAAAGTTTGCCGATAAGGGAAAACTGGCCCTTGAGCATCCATTCTATTCTGTATATTAACACTTCTAATCTGCACTGCTGATAAAACTGCAAGCCATTTGCCTTTGGAGGAATTAGTTCTGCCTCACTTGTGTAACCAGGCGATGGTGATTAACCTTTAAACTGTCCAATATTCTCAGCAGACTCCTGCTCCAGATTAGAAACTATTTAGTTATGACCAACTAAATTAACAACATTCCCTCCTCTGAAGAATAAGATTTGGAAGGTATGCATTTTAAGGTGGAATGTGGATAATGCCCTTATTTATTCACCACTTTTCCTACATAAAATGTATTTGTCGTTTAAGAAGAAAAAGAAAGGAGAGAGGGAGATTGATTTCAGATTGAAACAATCTACAATTAGTTCTGTACAGGAGGCAATTTGGCTGAATTTGGCTTCAGGTGCTGCTTTAGATGGCTGAGACCTGTTTCTGACTTTTCATTCTTAAATAAAACTTACAGTGCAGGGGATAAAACAGGCAGGATGGTTCTTTGGTATGGGCAGCAGTTTAGGAAAAAGAATTCCTTCCTTTGAAAGGAAAGGCAATTATCTCAGTTCTTCGGGAGAGTAATTTTTGGAAGTTTACTAACCTTCCTGTCACAATCAGGCAAAACAAAAGGTTTTGTACGTGGTGGTTACAGACCGACATATCCAATGGACTTTAGCTGCTGTGATAACCTAGTACTGTACCATTGTATCTACATATTTTAAATGTGTAATTTATCAGTTGAAACATACCCTTCAATACATGTGCCATAAAAGAAAAGAGCAAGGGCAATTATGTAATAGTATAGTGTTTGTCTGACGTGCCTTAAATCCCCATATTGTTATTCCTCACTGAATAACAAATACAAAATCCCTGTTAGCAATGTTTTCCGTTTTAACAGTTTTATATTAGCTGCCTCCTTAAAAATTGCTAATCTAGATACTACATTAGTAGGATGTCAGTCAAACTGCAATCCACAGTGAAGCCTTCTTCATATACCAATTTAAATCATTCATGGTCCTTTCTTTGGCATTATTCAAAAGATCATAATAATTTTCTTGTGCCCACAGCACAAAAAAATCAATTATTTCCCCACAAAGACTTGAAAGTACTTAGCGAGTGCTGTAAGAAAAGCTGAGGGTTATATCAAATTGAAATTGCACTCATTACACACAACACAATTAGTTGCCACTAGTCTGGCCGGTGCTTTAATTCTGAATGGCATATCTTTATTATTACAGAAACAAGCATGCAAATGGCATTGTTCAGGATTTGCAGAAATCAATAGGATATAGTGCTGTGTGTTTGGTGGCCACTGTCACTCAGTCTGCTGTGGATTTGAGATAATGTGTGTATTTGAATTAATGAAGGGAACGTGAGACATCATAAGTGACACCCAAATAAAAGAAATGGGTACATGATATTTGTAATTATTCTACTTGTGTTTTTGTTGTAAATACTTGTGCTTTTTGTTTTTTAATCAAAGGATTAATTGCATTTTAATAAGGCATTATGATTTTCAGAGCTTTAGTTAATTAAAACTTGTAGTATATAATTATGAAGTGATGCTGAGATTTGTCTAAAGATCACCCATACGTTTAGAATATGTATATTTTTCCTTGTTAAGCGGTTGCTACATTTTGGGGGGAGGATGAATTATATTAAATGTTTGAAAGATGATGGCAGTTCCAAATGGATTTCTATAAATGACAGCTAGGAATGTAGATTATGTTGTTGGACAAATTAAAGTGGAGGAACTACCAGGGTTGGAAACACTTTTTTGGCTGTAGTGCTGGAATATTCATTTGCACAAATGTTAGCTTTCAGCTGCAGGAGTAAGAACAGATGTATTTGTTCAGTGTATCATATCATTCCGCCCATTAGGTCCCAGTGAAATTGCTGCAGTTTGAAATTTGGAGTACAGGCCATAAATACTCACTGGTTGTGCATGGTAAAGATTATTTTCCATGTGACAAAAGGGTTTTAAAAGGATGGAGAAAGTAGGTGTATGTGTGTCTGTGTGTGTGCGCGCACATGTACAGACAACTCTGTTATCGACTTGTTTCCCTAATAGACATGAATACTCCTGGTACAAAGCTTTAATCACTCACAATCTAACCTGGGACATATACATATATATATATATATATATATAAAAAAGACTGTTTCCTGTGGGAGTATATTATGTACAGATTGATAGACTAATTGCCAGATAGATAGAGTTAGAGTAAAACAGTATTAGAAACTTAAAATCTTAATGTTACAAATGAAGCTTTCCTCTGGCAGTATTTTTTAAAAAATTTCCACTTATATTTATTCCATTCCTTTTGTAAGTGTATATTGGAAATAAAATTTAGTTTTGCTCTTTTTTTAAAAAATATAAAGAGGGACAAATGTTGCTTTCCTGTTGAATGGTGAGGGGTTTTTTTAATCTCCTGTCAACTATAAAATGAAATACATGTTTATGCAGAATAGTCCAGTACAGTCATATATTCCTATCACATAGCCCCATGAACTAGAAAGGGTTTCTAACGTTCTCTCTTGAAGGAAGGGTCTTAAATCAGACCTCAGCATTTCCTACTTGGAAGCTTGGGTCTTGCAATGCATGAATATTTATTTATTTATTACTCCTCATCTTGCAGATACTTTTTGAAACAAACCCACTCAAGAGCTTAAAATGTTCCAAGCGAGGTGCAAAGATGAAGCCTGCAGAGAGGGCAAAAGAAAGAACAAGAATTCTCAAAAATTTACGTTGACTTCAGCACTCAAAACAGGATTTTATTAGGTATCTATAAATGGATTTTAAGTAGGATTTTCCCATGTTTTCTCCCAAAGCTGATTTAAAATCTAATATTATTAGATTGGTCACAGCCTTCATATTTTAACTGTCAAACCCAAAGCCTGAAAGGTGATTCATTCAAAGCTTGCTAAAATATTTGCTCAGCAGCACAATAGTGTGTGATGGAAAATAAACTCCTCTAGAGCATCTCACCCTATCAGCCATGGCCTGCAGCAGGAAAAGAATGAGGGAAGGTCAGTCAATTATGTGTGGTAATCACCGTAAGCATATTATCTGAGACACAGATGTCTTCCCTGACCCCACACGACATAGCTATTAACCCCACAGTAGTATAAAAATGGGGAGGAGGAGGAGCCGGTCCCCTAGGTAAACCAGACCTTTTCAGTCAAGGCTTGTCCAGCAGCTCGGCGAAGTTGTGGCAGCGAGGGCGCTGTTGCGGGGAGCTGGCCTCTCCTCTTCAGGGACCTTTCTATAGACCTAGTCATGTGAGATAAATAGTTGCATCATCGGAAAAATGAGACTGGCAAATTGACTCGTGAGATATTTTGGGAGCGTAAACAGCCGTGGAATGCCGGGCGCTGCCTGTGTTTTTATGGGAACAACTTTTGTGTTCCTGAGTACGCTTACATAGTTGATGAATTAGTGCTGATAAAGTATAATACCACTATCATGCAATTGTCTGATGCTTCTAGAAAACAGAGATGATTTTCTCATTATACTGAGTAATGTGCTGATTACCACATACGGTTCCTTCTGAGTTCAAGTTCCTTCTATATTTACTTCAGAAAAATGATCGGCTGCTTATTCAAGTGAAAGGGATTTTTTCAGTGCAATTGTTCAAACACATCCAGTAAGCAAAGCAGATTTTTAAACTGGCTATTTAAACTGACTGTTGAAGTTCAAGGCTCATTTAAAAGTTTGCATGTAAAATTTGGTTGCTGTGTAGGAAACGTGCGTTAGTAAGAGATGCAGTATCCCTCACCAGCTCTAAGCTTTCTAACATCAAGCATTAACCCTGAAAATAGGTCTGTTTATTTCTTGTAGCCTTTGGAATATCTTTTCTTTAGGTGATGCTTTGTTACCTTTTGGGAGGCCATTTTGTATTTTTCTACCAAAAAGATGAATGACCATTAAGCAATGTAAGCTATTGCAGTGCTGCACAACATACAGTGCAAAAAAGTCCATGACTGACCAGATTTGTGTTTTTTCTCCTTTTTAAATAATTGATTGTAATAGCATTCCGGTCTTGTGGCGTCCTTGTAACTGAGATCAGACTGGGCCCAGTGAATACCAGAGCGTGAAGGGAACACTTTGCTGGTCAGATTTACTGCAGAACGTAGCAGAAGAATCCCTGGGTTTTCCTTCTGACGAAAGGAATTATTAAGAGATGCTCTTTGATACTGTCTCCTTTCCCAGGGTTAATCATCGTGTGAGTGAACATTTGCATGCACTGCTGAGCTACAGGTTACAGACACAGAAAGTGGTGAGTGGAGCACTTGGATAAACCTAACCACCGGACTCCCACGAAACAAAAATCTGTTAGAAATTTTCTTGACATGGTGCAGGGTGAACACAAGTTGCCTCTCCCACTGACCTCAGGGATGACCTGAAAGTGGATGAAAAGGATGGTGGAGACAACTCACTAGGATAGCTGGGCTGAAGGGGGTGTGGCAAGTTCCCATCACAGCCACTGCTGACCAAATTCAGCTGGAGTCCAAAGAAGAGATTTGGGCTGTCCTCCCCATGAGTAAATCTCCTGTGGGAGTCTCAACTATGTGGAAAGATACCATTTGCACTTCCTCCTATTATTGTGGTCAGTCTTGAATTTTGGCCCTCTTGTATTCCCTTATTAAACTTCCATCCTATTGTCATTTTAGCCCTATGTCTAAATGTTGCTAAGTAACCTCCTGTGTCAAATACTTTTTCTGCTGGGAGAGAATCTTGCATCAGTCACCTATTGTGACTGCCAGATTAGATACTGTAATGTGCTCGACATGGGACTGCGCTTTACTTCTATCTGGAAACTGCAGCTGATACAGGATTTGGCAGACTACTTGTTAAACAGCATCTTTTCCTTGAGCATATTAAAGCAGCCCTGAACAACTTGTACAGTTCGTTTACTGGTCCCTGGGCTGACTTTTAAGTCTGGAGATTTAGGGATTTTTTTATTTTACCTTTTAGCTCTAAATCCTACCTGTTTGAATGAGCAACTCTGCTGAAGAACATATTGCTCCATTTGCAGACAGTGAAGGCTGTAAATTAAGACCTTAACTCTGAAAGAGAGCAAGCACTGCGTACCAGGGGCTTTAACAAGCCATGGTTTCTACAAGGCTCTTTTATCATGTTTTGCATGGGGCCAAATAAAAGCCAAATTCTGAAGATCACTTGCATAAGTAGAAATCAGGAGTAATGTTATTTAAATAATATGTAATTAGGGTAGAGTGAATGAGAATGGAACTTGGTCCCAATTGATTATATATTTCAGGTCAGTTGAAATAATGGAACAGCCTTTTCTGTCTCAGCTTAATGCAGTGGTTCTGAAGAGTTCATCACCTGCTCTTGGCTCTCTTTCCTATTTCCAGCTGATAAATCATCTTTAATGTGTTTCCTAATATTACTTTTCCATGTAAGCACTGGTTATAGTTCTGTGTGACAGCAATGAGGGGGGGGGGTGGGGAGGGGGGGAGCAGGCAATAATTTCACTGACACAGAAATTACTCTAAAAATGCATTAATGTGTCTTAAGTATAACTGACATACTTTGAAATATATATTGCTTATAGGCAAAATTAAATTTTGCTAACCAAAACCAGGGATAGGCAGAACTTCTGTAGCATCATTCCTGGATACATATTAAATAGTAGTGATGGTTTTCATTGATATATTTGTAAAAGATTATAAAATTTCACATGTAGAAATCACATGTCTTATTCAGTTATATTTTGTCAATTAACCTTTTCTTATGTGATAGTTTATTTTTCTAGTGGAAATACTTGATAAAACCCATAGTAATTTTAAGTACACTATTTACCATGTTAATACTTGTCACTTATCACATTGCTCTTCAGTTCCTCCTTGATATTCTGTTAAACTTGTATGTCACAGCAAAAGCAAAGCACTTTCCATAAAGCTGTGGGAAGTCAGAATTTAAATTGGCATTTCTTCTCTAAATTTTGTCCTAATTATAAATAATTATGGCCAGTAAAACAATTTTTTAAAAACCCACCTTGCGCTACAATTTTATCATTTGCCTAAAACCCTCTCCAGAATTCTGAGAACAATCTGAGGATTTTTGAGTTTTATTCATCCAAGTAAACCTATAGCTGTTTTAGATGCCAAGGAACTCAAAAGTACTGATTTCTCCATGGTACAGAAGGAAAATGGATCTCTATATACTTGATAAGTATACTGGTTGCAGGGAAACTAATCACTCACGTGGGATGACTTAAGCATGAGAAATGGCACATATAAGTTGCAGTCGATATGCACGTTTGACCACTTCACCTACACACTGCAATCTGCTCTATCTGCAGCATTGCTGGCCTTGCTGAGAAGCTTCAAACAGCTGCAGCTGAAAATACAATATGAAACACGGCATCCTGTCACTCTCACCCATTGCACTAGTTTGAAGGACAACGTAAAGACAGGTCAAGTTTGGCTCAGTGATAGATAAGATGCGACCTCACCTGCCTGATTTTTTAAATGTATTTTGGGCTTCTAAATCATTTAGTCGCTTTAAAAGAGACTGATGTAGCTCTGTATGTCAAGAGATGGAAAAAAAGATATTTTCCGTAAATGCTGCAGTATGGTGATGAAAAGGTTTTACACAGATTACAGTGCTGTTCGCATGAGGTTTCCAAACACCAGAGAGAAAGGAACTTCGTATGTAGTCTTTTGTATCAGATTCTGCAGGAGAGACAAAGTATTTTATAGGTGAGATGTCCCAGAGTCAGTTGACTACCTACAGTGTAAGCAGGAGTTTGTTTCTGCAAACCGATGTTTACAATTTTATGAAAGGACTGGGAACCTTTGGGAAATGCATGGATAATTACTAAACACAGAGGTCTGTATTTAGACAAGGTTAAATATAGGTGTAAACTCAAAAATACGTCTTTGCAACAACCCAAATTTTCTCTGTATTAAACATTTCTGCCTACATCTGTCAAATTATTTGAGTCAAAATGTATTTTCAGTATGCCTTTAAGTTAAAGGGTAAAAGGGTTAAGTTGCTGTCATATCAGCTATGTGCTGCCCCTTCCATTTTTATAACATCTCACCTGTGTTCTTGTCTGGAACATCTGTCTTAGGAAGAAAAGTGTGGCTTAGGTATACGAACTAGGAGTAATTTTTTATCTCATCTCCTACTGATCTGTAATCAAGCACAGTAAATACAAACACTTGGTCCAAATCTCCTGTGACATTTAATAAGATTTTGATTGTGAGTCAGACTCAAAATACCTAATTTTTTTCTGTGAAAGTATTGTTCCACTGTTAGCCAATAGAACATTTCAAATGAAGTGGATACAAAGTGTACTTCACTAAAAAAAAAAAAAAGTCAGGTTTTTGACGTGGTTCCTTTGGGTTTTAAGGAACATATTGACAGAATAAAATCTATTGTTCTGTCTGGTAAGCAGTAGGGATTGGAGTACCTCCAGTTAATAACTGACCTCAGAAATTTCAGATAATTTTTTTCTTTGCTTGGTAAAAGTTAGGCAAAAACAATAAACCAGGAAACTTCAAGTTCTAACACAATATGAGATAAGAAAAACAAAATACTCACTTCCAGGACTGTTCAGCGCCTGGTGATGGCAGAGGCTGTTTACTACTTTTGAAGAGGTCTTCAATATTAGCTACGTAAGTAATGGTCTTACAGAGAGTATAAGCCTGCAGAAGGAAAAGTCTGGAGAGAAAGCTTTGAAAGAGGAACTGTGGTTTTGCTCCACTGATTCCTGTCTGATGCTGTCCAAGAAACAGTGAATCAGATGCCAGTCCTGTAAGCTCCTGAGGGAAGCCGAGAAGTGCACAAGGCACTGATTTAGGGTCTGAAGTGTCAAGGTACTGAGCATTTTGCAGAAGATCCCCAATAATTTTTACTGACCTTTGTTGTACTCAAAATCTTGCAGAATAGTGCTTCCAGAGTTCTGAGTGACTAAATCGTCTTTGTCACAAATGTTGTTTGTTACAGTCATCTAGACATGTTTAAATCCCTTGTGCCATGTTTTTTTGCACTAGTGTTAAACACGTATTGGTCTTAATACACTGCAGGGTACAGGTGCCAATGCTGTGCTTTCAGGCTAGCATATTGGCCATCTTGTTGTCTCATCATGGATTCTCACCTCATCCTGCTCAGTCACTGCATATTTTGGGTGTTACTTTACCTCTCTGCTACCTCTCACTCTCATTCCTTGCCCGCAGTTGCATCAGCTCTTCCTCTCTGCCAGGCATTCAGACTCAGACCTCCTTTCCACAATTCTATTCCAGGTCCTTTGCACATACTGAAGACACGACTTACAAGATCACAACTTCCATGCACATCCTTTCCTGATATTTGTCTTGCACATTCAGTCTCTACCCAGATGCAACTTGTGCAACTGCTCCCTCCCCTATGGATGCTTTTCCTTGTCCGTGGCTTTAGCCTGACTCAGCTGCAAAGGCATGCAGCAAAACAGCTGGTTGACTTTTTTCTTCTCTGCCTTTAGCAAACCCTGGATCAAGTCTCCTAATCCCTACAAAGGTTACATCCTTCACCCTTTTCCCACAAAGCACTGCTCCTTTCTGACCTCTCACTTTCTACATTCACCTCTATGACAAGCACCTCATCTTGTTAACAGCTTTAAGCAAAAATAGTCTTTTTGCCTTGAGGAAAAAAATAATCAAACCAAACCTGGAGAAAAAATTGCAGACAGCTCTGAAATATTTTATGCTAGAAAACTGCAAATTTACTTTTCCATTCCTGGCATATTTCCTTCGATCATTGCTGCATTTCAGCTTATCTGCCTGTCATCTCTTTTGAAGATGCTTTATCTTCAGCTTTGACTTAGTATGGCCAAAACAGAGCTCTTCTGCTTCTTTTCTGTACTCTGACTCTACTTGGACTCATGTTCTTGGTTACACTGACCGACATTACCATTCCTGTGATCTTAGACCTATTAACCTGCTACTTTGTCCCTCCAAGATACAGCCAAACCCATCTTTCTTTTGGTAGTAAACCAAGGAAATCTCTCATCTAAACCTCTGTAGTCTCTTGCACCTCTTTCTTTGTGGTCTTTGTTGCTCTTAAATATACACAGTCCCTCTTTGATACACACAGAAAACCAGCCCTAGTCATGCCCGTTACTCCAAGTACTCAGTCCTGCTCATTCCTCCTCTCTCATGCCTTCCCATTGCTCTCACCTTCAGGTCTACCAAACAGTCACCTTGTCTCCTAGCTGTCACCAGCCTACACCCTATTCCTGGTTATTAACTGGTATGGACGTCACCATTTTTTTTAACACAAATAACACCCAATGGGCTTATTTGTAAGGCTTTCTCATTTTTCGGACATTTATTTCAAAAGCCACATCTGCTGCAGCAATGACCGGTGAAAACACCCTGGGGTCATAGTTGGCACATAAGGTTTTAGTACTACTAGGAGAAAAGAAAGAGTCAGGAAGGTATGCAGATGCTTACAGTGAGAGCAGGCACACATCTTTTTGATTTTATAATTTTTGTTTTTCAAATTCTGTGTATTGCCTGCATCATTTGACTATAAGCTGTCTGGGGCATGGATGCTCTACCTTGAGCTGTGTGTAACACCACCTCTGTGGGTTTCTAATCCCAGCTGAAGCCTCTGTGTGTCACTGCAGCAACCTCACTGGCTCAAACCCCATTCACAGGAGTGTGCATTCTGGAAATCCTCTGCATCTGTACTCCTCACCCTCTTTCCTATACTTAATGGCAAATCTTTCTCAAGCAAGCACAAGATGAGGGGCTCCATTAAATGCATCAACCTGCAAAAGGCTTATGTTTAAGATGTTTGTCACATATGTTTTGTGGAACTTTCACAGTCATGATGTTTATCTTAATTTAGTGATATATTTTTCCTCAGGAAAACAGGAGCTCCAGGGCAGAGACGGACTCTGGCAGCTGTAAGGAATGATTACTTTCCAGTTTGGCTAATGATATAATCCACTGTGGTTGCAAGTCTTGCTTTCCTCTTTAGATGATGTCAACATTTCCATGAGCTACATGTGTTGTATTCATAAGTGGTACTTAGAAATATGTGTTCTGTAATCTCCTCCTTATGCCTGACACTTTACACATGTGTTTATCTACAAGGAGTGGTGACATTAGCTTGCTAATTTTGCCAGTATACTGTACCAGTGAGGGTGTGAGAGACTCAGAAGGATATTTAAACTGGCAAAGAGAGAATTATTGACATTAGCTATGAGTACTTTGTAAGACTCTGTTTTGGAATGTCATTTGTTAGAAAATCTTTGCTGCTGAAAGTCATCCATCATTCCCAGATGGACCTGCGAGCCTTACAGAAACCTCTCTTCCCAAATCCCGCTCATTGTCAGTGGCCAAAAGTACTTGCCTATTGACATTTGCACATTAGATATACAGATATTATTCCCTGAGAAGAAGTGGAGTGTGCAAATGGTATGATAAGATATGGTTTTCTTGGCTGCTGAATGGACTTCAGTGCTGAAAAAAATGCTCTTTTGCCAGAACTCCACCTACATGCCCCTGTGTATCCATGGAACTCAGCTTTTCTTTATTAACTAGACTGTATGCACAATATTCACATGGTGAAGATCCTCAACAAGAGCTCACACTGCCCATGTAAGTGTTTTTTTTTAAAGAATCAAGCTCTTACCTCTCAAAATTACATTCATATGGCATTGTTCAATATGTATGGCTGACTACTATAGAAAGCAGCAACAATGGGGTACAATGTACTAATTTTATCCCACTTTGACTTTGAAAATATAATCGGTACTTATAAAAATTGTAAATACTACAGAATCATGCTAGTAGGATTATTCTAAAATGGAAGTGCTAATACATCAGGCAAAATAGCTTTGCTAGTCCTAACTGGCTCCTATTATCGCCATTATCAGAGAAGATATACCTCTGGCAACAAAAATGTGCTGGAGCACAAATGAATATATGCAAGAGAGACAAGATTTATGGAAGTGTTTCTTTTTATCCTACAACGAACTTTGTTCTTTTGAGTGCCACAGTTAGAGTAATAAGTGCAAGCTCTTATGTCCAGTGGCCAAGTCTCATCTAGCTAATGAAACAGTATCCCGATAAAATACACATAACTACCCATTTTGGCAGTACACTATTCCTCTCTGCATTAGGCAGCAAAATACAATCACTCTTGATGCATTATGTATTTATAATATTACCTATAAGTGCCTATTGTAAACAAGTTGTTAGATTAACAAGCTCAGCATATAAAGCATTATAAAGTAATCATTCAATCAATCACTCAATCAGAATCATCACAGGGTTGGTTTTTTCGATGTGAAAGACAATGCCTGAACTGAGGGGTTTTTTCCTCAAGTTATGCTATAGAATCTATTTTTGTATATCACTGTTCTGAATGTTAAATTGCCTGTTGCGGGAAACTGCAACAAGAACAGCATAGTGATTCAGACATGTTTTGGGGGAGAAAAGGCCACACAGCAGAGTTTGATTTCAACTGAGTGGAAGATGGCATAAACGCCATCGCCCGGTCACCAGTGACAGTCTTGATCATTTCTATTCGTGTCCTTTTTCATGAAGTTTTCAGCGGGTATGTTTCAGACTGCTGCAGCCTGCTCCCACTGGCCTGAAAGTCGTGCACCCTTCATGTGCTGAAGGTGTTGTGTCAGCACTGTGTCAGAGTATCCGAAGCCAGACCCTCACCTCAGGAGTCCCATCAAATATAATTGCACACAGCCAAAGCTTCCTGGACTCTGCAGGGATTCATCTCATCCTCATCAAGATGACACTGTGTTGACTTTGGGACTGTCACAGCAGCACTTGTAGGAGCATGGCAGCCACACAAGGAAAATGAAGGGAAAAGTTAACTTATGCCCTCTACCTACCTTGAGGAGGGCAACTTTTCAAATGAAAGCAAGTGAACACAGACCTCACTTCTCTTTCATAGCCCAGTACACATCAGGTCAGCAAGCCTGTGGTGGTTAGCCTCTCACTGCCAGCTGAAATAATGTTCTGCCTAAGCCTGACACCTTAACACAGCAGTAACAGATCTTAATGTCTCTTTATTCCCAATGAACAAAAGGGCTAAATCTAGACATTGCCCCTTCTATAAATACTTTCTGAAGTACAATTTACCTAGTTTGTAAGTTGTCTTGGTTGACGCACTCACTTAGTTAAATACAGATAGGGTTTGTGAAATGTGCCCTAAGCCTGGTAATATCTTCTTCATACTCATGGAAATAATAGTAGCAGTGCAAGTAGTGATAGAAGAATGTAAGAACTCATTCATTAGCAAGGTGGGCAAGATGAGACAACTGAAATGATTGTACAGAGAAATGCAGACAGCTTCAGAGCTTTTTATATTCTGCCGTGCAAGTTAGAGTAGCAAGTAAGAATGAAAATTCTCAATTTATGTAGTTGAGTTCAAGATCTTTGGTTACTGGTGGAAAATGATCTAGCACTTGTTATGGAACAAGGCTGGAACTGCATAGCTGAGTCATGTTTAGGTGAGGTGGAAGGATTTGTTTTGGTGTAATTAATACAACATAAGACTGCAGTGTGCATGAGAGGGTTCTACTGGTGTCAATGGGTGGATTAAGTCTTTGACTTTCATCTCCTTTAAAATGGAGCTGGTTACCAGCTCAAAAAAACAGTCTGCTAGAAGATGCTGATTAAGTAGGTAAGTCCTGGAACAGCACTAGGGTGAGACATATCTGCCAGACAGCATCTGTTTTGATGGTTCATGCTCAGTATTTAATAGAACACCGAGTCGTCCAAAACGCCTTGAGGTAAAAGAAATTGTTGCCAGCAGCCTGCTCTCTCGCTGGTTTAGTACATCTTAATAGCGATCTTTTGTCCTCAGCTGCAAGGTGATTCCTAAACATGTCTTCCAAGGTTTTGTTTGCAAAATGACAATCAGTAATTTATACAATAACTGTTTACATTATTTACAACAATAGAGCACTGGCAATAGAATTACCTTGTGGAAACTAACTAGTTATATCGTAAAGGCACAATTTGTCAAATAGGCAAATTAAAGTGTCTGTGCCCTCTGCAAAATCCTGGTGAGTGGATTTATTTGGGTTGGTGGACATCTGGTTAATCCTAGCTGTCTTCACTTGGCTGCTGATGTGAATTCCTCACATTGTGAGGAAATTTCTTGTTAGCTGTTAGCTAAAACCAATGAGATTTGACTGAGCTCTTCGTATGCGTGGAAGGCAGCCAGGATGTTGTTTGGAGAACACATGCGAGGTGCTTCCTGAGCACTTCTCATCTGTTGTCTGTTTCTGATGGTCTGCATTCAGGCAAAAACTCTGTGCCATAACTACTAGGGTAGATTCATGCCTCTCTGTGTGAAGAAGACCACCGAGTCTTTTCATTTTGATACAGGCTCTTCTGCTTGCTTTAAAAGAGAGGTATTTCGTGCTTATTCTAACAGTAAGTCACTAGTACTAGAAATATCTGTCTATTTGGGGGCTGGAATGTTAAAGGAGAAGTGTTGAAAGTGAGCAGAACATCTTGAACGCTTCGATTCCTCAGTATTCTCTGAACTTTCAGGACAGTGACCCGGATGTAGCCTAAGTAGGGCATTGTTTCCCTCCACATCCATCTCCTCTCTACTGATGAAGATCCACTGGAATACAATTAGATCTCACAGTTGTTTTCGTTACTGAGGGTCACTCATATTGCTGAGTGGAGGTGTATGGAATTGCATTTCTTTCTCTTCAGCATCTAACAAAATGTAATCTTGGATAAATATCTTCCCTTTCTTGCGATATTTTACATGTGTGGGATAGTAAAGGTTCTGTGTTTGTTCGAAATATATGTAAGCCCATTAGAAAAGGAGAAATGAAGTTAAAAGCTTTCAATGTGTTGATCAATCTTTATCATATGACTTTACTTCAGGTATCCAAAGAATGTGGCTGAAGATCTCTTCACAACCTAAAAAGTCTGGATTAGAGATGAGTCATTCTGATAAATCCGATGTAACAACCATAAATCAGGGGAAGTGATTGGAAGGGCTGACTGCTGTTATATCATTCCACTTGACTGAGTGCATTTGTTTGTTTATTATTTGCATTTGCAAGGACCCCGCCAGAGTGAAAATGTGAAATATTTTTCTGTCATTCAATAAAAAATCCCTAGCAACATTTGCTTTAAAATGTTACCGATAGCTGGGTTTGGAGTTTAGAAATTTACTGGTACAAATATTTCCTAAGCAATATTACTAGAGATCTCTGCAAAATATGGAGTCAAGATTGACAGTCTGATGGAATCAATCCTATTTATTATCTTAACTATCACAAACACTTGCTAAATCTGTACTTGCCACTTATTACCTTGGTTAATGTTAGTGAAACACTAGTATCTATAATATGCTCCAGGAAGGCAGCATGCTGTAAATATACTCTGGTTATATTTGATAACCAGGAGTCCCTGAGCACAAAATTTGCACAGAAATCCTAAAATTCAAATCAGGATTTGAGATTTTTTTGTTTCAATTCACATATGACCTTTAAATAAGTGCTCTTCAGGCCATGTGTGATAGCCATTAGCCCATAAATGATTGAATGTTTAAAACCTATACAGGTTTGAAAACACTCAACACCTTTTCGAGTGTGCTCAGCCCTTAGCTGAATCAAATTATTGAAACAGTAAAAGACATATCTTCTTTATTTCATGGTTCTTTGGGAATATCCCCAGAAATCTCATTGCAGTTTACCAAAACTGGGGATGGAGTCAGGTAATTCAATAACTTAAATTAAGAATTATTTGATCTATTCTGTCCTTTCAAGACACACATTTTTCTCTAGTGCAAAAGAAAAAGCTGTATAGCCAACCTAGATAAATGTTGAGTCTTTAAGGTTCTTATGAGCATCCTCTACCAAAAACTGTCTGTCAGAGGTGCTCAGCACATGCCAAGATCAGATCTCATATTTACAGAAAAAAAAAATGGTACTTAAGAAATTACATGCATGTACATGAAATGTAACAAGTCACCAATTTGCAGTGTAGTTCATCTACATATAAATATATAACACAACACAAAAAAGAAACTTCACAGATTTATTTTTTGTAGAGTAAAATAAATAATTTTATGCACAGCAGAATCTGTTACTATGAGCAATTACATCTCACTTACAGGGTTTATAAATAAATATATATGTGTGTGTGTGAAGAAAAGTCCTTGTAAATATCCATTGTATTATCTTGGAATTATTGTCCATGTAGAAGGTTACAGTAGAACGCAAAATCATCTTCTTGTCTGAATTACTGTCACCATGGAACAAATTGGAAAAAAAATTATTTTGTGTCAACCAGTCGCACCCCACTGCACACATGGATGTCTCCTAAAGCCATCAAGATCGTATCTGAGCATATAATCATAGCTGGAACAGTAAGGAATCCTCTTTTTCTTCAACAGTCAAACAGCACATTGAGCCCACAAAGACATGACCGACATTGTCACTCTCAACCAAAGTTAGAAACAAGATTTCTGCCTTATGGCCTTTGAGATATCTTTTTTTTTTTCCAAATGTGCAGGCAGGAAATTTATGGAGACAACCTTAGCATACTAAATAACTTGCACAGCTAAGGTTAAAACTGCAAGTTTTGCAACTCACTAGAAATTCCAAAGCAGAAACAAAGTAAGCTTAAATTATGTCTAAGTATTTCTAGGTCTATACAACTGTTCACCCTCTGGTTTTTTTCCAGATCTGCCTATGCTGCGGATTACAGATTCAATCAGTCTTAATGTATTCACCATACTAAAAAGATTTAACTGCTTCAACCAAGTTATCTGACTATATATATTTTATTCACAATTAACTGTATAATTCTTGTATAAACATACTGACTATATAACTTGTGTTTCTAACAGTAAAGCTCTGTTTCAAGGAAAGTAAAGTAACTTACTTTTAAAGACCTTATCTTGCAACATACTGAATGCTCCAAGTACCATAAATTCTGCAATGGGTGCTCAGTGCCACACAGAAAGTGCACTGCTGTTGACCGCATCCTCGGATCAAGGCTGAGTGAAATCAAAGGGAAAGAACTCCCAGTGACTTCGCTGAGCTTTGAATTGAACCCAGGTTTCTTGTGGGTGATCCAACAAGGCAATGTGTTATTTGTGAACCACCAAAAGTATAAGCCCTTACTGTAGCTACAGTTTCTCAGAGAAAGAAAGTAACCAAAGAGTGATCCTCAGTCATAAGGGATATTACTTTGGCTCAGTTTTGGAATTTTCAGTGACTTGCAAAGCTTTTAATTTTAATGTCAATTACCCATCAGGAATATACCAGGGAAATGATGATAATGTGCAAAATACTCATTTTCCATCACTTTGAATGCTCAGTGTTAAATATATGCTCTGGCAATCTCTGGAAAAGGGGTATCTTAAAAACTAGTCTGGACTGCTCAAAAACCCTTGATATTGTGTTCTTACCTGCACCAAACACTGATCCTGAGACATAACAAGAAGCTGTGCTCTCCAAACTGATTGGGAGTGGTGGTGGTGTCTGAGAAAGAAGTTTTCTCCCTGAAATTTTCTAGGTTGTATGGATTCTACTAGTCCTTGTCCTGAAGAGGTGCTGGTGTCCTGGCAGGGTATTTGTTCATATGTAGCTTATCATTTATTGTAGAAAGCTCTGTAAAGAAATATCATAACATGAAATGCAAGAAGGCTTGGGCCAAGGATTTATTTACCCTCCCATCAGCAGTTTCCTGTTAACCCAAAGCACCAAAGCTACTATATATATTTTAGGTTTGGAATTACTTTTTTTTCAATTGAATAAACCTGTCATTTTGTTCAATTTTGTTTAAAAAAAAAAAAAAGCAAACACAGCTAGAAGATGTGCCTTTGGTTTCACCACATTTTCTTGTTTATGGATCTAACTTTAATGTAAAGTGCTGTGGTTTAGTTCTGCTTTTAAAGGTAAGCTGAACATATTCTACATTCCAAGAAGTCTATGGGTACTTCTGACCAGGGAACAAACAAATGCATTTGTTTTCTAAATGGTCATTTTCCAGAAAGCACATTAAAGTGCAATTTATCCAGTTTACAAAAACACTATATCGTTTCTGTGTTTAGCATTATGTTCATGGATGGATGACTCTTCTACAACAGAATATAGTATTTACTGTACAGGCAATGGATTTTCTACACTGCCTGGCTACCAGTAACTAAATAACTATTCTGGGCATTTATGAAGCTGAATGAATTGTTTGCCACTTCTGTTTAAATACAATTCTTGCTGAACAGATTCAGGGCCAGATTTTCAAAACCTCATTGCTAGGAACATTGCTGTCTAGTCAAAGAGGGAGGGGAAAGTAACTGCACTGGCTCAGGGACAATACAGGAATCAGAGAGCCGTTTGACTGTTTTGATGCATAGGTAACAAAATTACCCACTGACAAAAGCCATTACCTGCAGTGGTCGACTACAGCCTACTAGTAGTGCTGGAATTATTTTGCCATTAACATAGACAGAAACAAGTGTGACTTAACACTTACACCAAGACATAGACTACTTTCACATCAACCTTAACATGTTGAATGTAGAATCATACAGACCAAAATTAGTCTTTGGTGGCATTCCTGACACAGCCAAGTGGCTATAATTTGTAGCCTCTGCCCACAAATTAACACCTCAACTACTTCTGAGACTAGTAGATTACAGCAGTGGAGACACGATGCATCCCAACATTGCTATTGCAGGCAGAGCTCCAAAGTTCAGCTTCCTTCTGGGAACAGTTCCACAAAAATTTTCCTACTCCATTTGTACTGGTAAGTTGCTTGGATTTGATCAGTGTATCTGAGTTGTTAGTAACTGTTGTCTTGCCTTTAATGGCTGTAAGTATTTTTAATTCCAAACAAGGGAAAAGTCAATTGTGTGGTTTGATATATTTTGGGATGTCTTCCCACAAATATTGAGAAAAAGAATATTGTAGATCAAAGAAGGAAGCCACAGGAGTAGGCAAGATCTGTAGTGGTACCCATTCTTGATTTTCCTAGCAACTTATTTCTGAAATGCTAGATACTTTAGCATGTGCACCAGAAGGGACCGCCCCACATGTAGAGAGAAAGGTACCTTAGAATGCTAGTGAATTGTGCATCGTTTTTAGGAATGTATCTGCATTGTGTCTTCATGAAAAATATGTTGGTTTTGCACAAGATTTTTCTTTTGTGATACAGTTATTAATATCTCACCATATTTTTCACTAGAGTTACAAGGAATTGGACCAGGTTAGTTGGGCAAGATTGTGCAACCTTGTACAAACAGCAAAACTGAAGGTCATATAAAGTGGTGCTACCAAAAGCAACTCACTGAGCAGTAGAGAGTCAGTAGTAATTTAATTAGCTGCTTATAGCAGTCATTGCATGAAAAGCCAGCTGTGTAACTGCAGTCTTCACAATTTCCAGCAGAAGTGTAACATCAAAACACACCCAAAAATATTATTTAGGATTGTGAAGTCTAAGGGCATTTATTTGCCTTTAGTAATGTGAATAGTAAACTCCACAGAGAATGGGCTAATGACCACATGAATTTGTTATATTACATACACTTGTGATGTTGGATTAAAAAAAAAAAAAATAGAGATGTGGACATAATATAGGCTTTCTGCTGTTGTGGAAATGGAAATCACAAAATAATGTTGGACTTTCACCCCATGGAAGTGCTTTTGCAAGGTTTTTGAACATAGACATGCTCCCCATAGTGAGGAGGTGGGAAAGCAAGTGATCATCATTGTAAGAGCTGAAGCAGGTTAGTAATATTTCTCATAGCAGGAGACACAGAGGGGACATGCACTGTGGCAGTGCCTCACAGCAAATCCTGGGTTCCTTCCCATCCTTGCTTCTTAACAGTACAACCTTAAGAGCCAAAGAGGATTGTTGTGGGTATGCTGTTATTGTGGGATATATAACAACAACAAACATCTTCAGGAAGAGACGGAGTTTGGGGTTTTTCCCCAAAAAAATACCAGATTGGTTTCCACTTACTGACAACAGCAGTCTTGCATGAGCTCAACCCAGGCCCAAACCGGCCTTGTACTAAACATGCAGCTTACATGGTTTGCTCTTCTCCTTCAGATACTTCTCAGTGGTAAAAATAATATTGCCCCTCACAGCCCCGCAGACACCATTGCATACTGGGGAGCTGGAACTGTTACCACCAACCATGAGCAATTCATGAGTGTACAGCTCATTTTTAGAACTAATTAATTATGTCATGGAAAGGAGATTTATTCTTCTCCCCTCTTCCAGCCCCCACCTTCCCCAATCCTTGCTAATCTTTCTTTTTGGATAACAGGGAGAAAATGAGGAAGGTGTTTAGCAGTCTCAGTTGTCTCTGTGATTCAAATCACAGAATGAAGCCAGACAGCAAAACAAGTGCAGATCAGGCATAGACTCCCTGCTCCTCTCATGCTTTCTCTGCAAGAATCAGTTTCAAATGTTAGGTGGATTTTTTTTTTTTTGTTGCAATTAACTAAGAAAAATATTTCAAAGCCGTATAATTAAAGGCCAGCATTTTATTAGGGTTTAAAATAGTCTTTATGAAATCTACTCCTGCCACTGGTAATTACAATGTACATCTTAATATACCTCTGCTAGGCCTGAGCTGGAGATAACAGTCCTGTGTGTATTGCATTTGGCTTGTGCATAGAAGGTAAAATCCTTTATCTTATCTCAATCTCCACACAACAACCAGCCTCTCTTCCAATTCAGCCCTAATCTTCTTAGTAAATAATACTGATATTTTTCACCATAACAAAAATGGAGCTGCCAGATTCAGACTGATAACACCTCTCATTTACACACCATTCTCTGTCAAAATCTGCCTGATTTTTCTTAATCTCTTTAACTCATCAAAAAATACTTTTTTACATTCAGCCATGGTAAGTTCCTTGCTACCAAATAATATTATTATAAATAAATCCGTTGACTACAGCTGTCTCTTTGGATAGATATTGGAACTCCTCTCTTTCCTGTCTTGTTTCCTTGAATGATGACAAATTATTGTTGTCCAATTTAATTTTGCTGTAAAGTTTGGTATTCTAACAAAATTACCTAAAAGGAGTGTTTAACTGAGAGCATGCCCAAAAGGTATCTTTTTATTTTCCACAGGATGTCATCTCAGTTCACTTCTCTTGAGAATGCTGCCTTTGCACTCCTATCCTTTCTTTTGCAATGGTTTATCTTTAAAACAAGGAAAATGATAACCTAAGTCCTTGGATTTTTATAGCCTGTTAATTATCTCTGTATGATTTCTTAAACTGCAAAAAAATACTGCCGAGAGAACGGCAGGAAGAAAAGCTGGATAGCAGGATTTCTGCTTACAGTGATTGAATGGAAATAATATATGTGACTAGTTTATTTCAGTAGCAACCTGACCTCTGAGTGACACAGACATTTGGGGTACCCATCCTAAAATGGCAAACCGTCCATGTAAGTAAACACTAGACTCAGTCATTTTACACCAAGCCTGCTTTCACCTACTGTGTGTGACAGACTGAGGGATATATCACACCAGCAATTTTTCTGTAGAACTTCCCATATCAGAGAAAACAATCTGAAAATCTATAGCAAAATATGGCCCAGAACTGCCAGGTGTTACAGTTGGAAGGAATAGGTATTTGTCTTCTGTAGAGCCTGTGGACCTGAAACGTTAATTTTATTCCCAGGTAGAATTCTGTGAGATATCTGTATGGCAAACAGGGGTTTTCCCACTAACTTTATGGAAGGTCTTTCAGGGTCATTTTTACACCACTCTTTCTTACTTATTAAAGTCTGCAGAACTGTTTTTCAGAAGCAAGGCTGCACATGTTCATTACAAAGTAATAAATTCCTATTTTAAGGCTTGAAACCTTGCTGACATGCTTCCAACGTGCTAATCAGGGACTTTTAATAGCAAATCACCTACAGCATCACTATCCATGTCAGGATTATGAAAAAGATGAACCATATTGTTTAGATAATCTGTCATATTCGTACCACTCTGAGAGAAGTAAGAGCTCGTAATATCAGTGAGTACAAAACAGACATCTTGTAAGGCTGGTGGGGAATGAGACGTGTGGTGTGGGCAAATAGGTGATCACAGGCAGGGCTCCAAAATAGGTCCATGACTGTTGTACACTAACACTGTACTTAGCTCACACATTGGGACTTTTCCTGCATCCAGTGCTATGTTGGTCTTCTTTCACTTCTCTGAACAAGGAATAGAGAACATAGCTGAGAAACGGAGCAAATACTTTGGGAACCAAAGGCAGGACATGATTGCTGATGCTATTATACTACTACAGCTACAGTTACCACTACTGTTACTGTTGTTTCTGCTACTCATTCGATCACAAAGGTGTGCTAGAGTGCCAGAGTTCCCTCTCAGGAGACACTACACAAAACTCGGACAAACAGAAGATCCCTGCCTGATGGGCTAACATTTAAGTCAAAATGTTATATACACTAATGGAACAAGTTCCCTGAAAGATGTACGTAGCTCCCTGTGGCCTGACCAATTGTCAGCACTGACTACTAATAATATCCATCACACAGGAGACACAAAAGACCAGAGTCTTCCTATAGACTTGAAGAAGAAAGCATCTGTCCTGAATATGAGTTAGGGTAAATGGTTTTTTTCTAATGACAGCCTCGGTATTCATATGTATCCCTGAAAGCACACTTGCTGGTTTACTCTCTGTTTTCTGTATCTTTTTGGTTAGCCCTCCTCTGCACCTGGTCCAGTTTTAATTTATCTTGTCTGAGACTGTGTAACAGGACTGTATCAGCGCTCATGGTGAGGTCTCACTAGAGACTTGCATAATGGAGCTAGTCCTCCTCTATTTACCTGAAATACACCTGCTGATGCATCCCCCATGCCCTTTTTTACTGCAGTATCTCACTGGTTGCACTCAGATGTACTGTGACTGACAAATAACCTGGGGTCCCCCTCTAGCTCAGTCTTTTCTAACTGATTCCTAATTTTTGTTATTAGTTTCCAAATGCATTATCTTCATTTGGGAATAAGTGACTAGCTTGATTATCTTCAGAATACTACTTCTCATCCCATTCTTATTACACCTGTTCTTACTGTCATCCAGCCTTTTTCTGTATATCATTCTCTCCTGTGTATTGATAGTGACAGCCTATGTAGTATCACCACATTCCTAATATTTGTGTCATGGTCTTAATTGAAATAAGAAGATCAGACCCAAGACTGATCCATAAAGAATTCCACTGCTAACTGGTAACCCTCCCGATACTTTTCCTTTCAACACTATCTTTTGCTGTCGTTCCTTGAGACAGTCTTTTACCTATCTTTCAATTCCTCTACTAATCCCTATCTTCTCCAGCTTAACAAATAATTTCCCATGTGGCACCATACCATATACTTTATTGAAGTCTAGATAGATGAGATCGACTCCATTTCCTTTGTCTAGAAAATCAGCTATCTTATCAAAGGAAGCTATTAAGTTAGTCTGCCTAGATCTCCCTTCTTATATTATATTTCCTACTGCACTGTATCCAGTATTTCCTTCACCTCCATGTCTTTATCTGTTCCTTCAAAACCTGTTCTAAAACCCTGCACACTTTAGAGGTTAAGTTTATGAACAAATATTTGCCCAAATATTATTTTTTCCTCTCTCATTTAGTACACTTTCTGTTCTCCAATCATATGGCACTATTCATCTAGGCTTTGTTTCCCTTTTTGGCTTGAAAGACAAACTCAGGTTTTTAGTCCCTTTGACTTCAAGAAATTCAAAGTCTAATTCTAATTCAAGTCTCTGAGTTCATCATTCCACATGATATTAATAACGAATTGCGTTAGTTCAGTAACGTTTGTTCTCTAGTAATAAGTAAAATATTACTTGTAAACTTTTCTAAAGATCTGTCATTTAATTGAAACTATTTAACTCATTACCTATTTTTGTCTTTCATAATCAGATTTTCCATTGGCCCGTAACGGTTTTGATGATGGAGTCTTGCATTAAGAGGGAGAGGTATTTTGCTTCATCCTTCATAAATGATATCAAGTGGATCCAGATAACTTAAACTGAGAAATACAAGAGCAGTGAGGATCTGATTGTGAAGGAAAGGGAGCCTAGGATTGAGGTGGGTTGTTTTGCTAAGAAAACTAAAGAAAAACTGAAGCTGGGGAGAACATTTTCAAGTTGATATTTACTTCATGCAATTGTTTAAGATTTTATCCAGAGCAAGGCAGGAATGTAATTTTCTGAACATCCAATCTAGTGGATATTCATCTTTATAACAAGCAAAAAGGAAGATACTATGAAATAGACAACAGAAAATCAGGACTAACCCTGAGGCCTGAAATCACCATAGCTCTTTTTCTGACTTGAAAATTCCACATAAACTATCCTGGTTCAAATATATGTGCAACTGCATGCTCTTATCTCACTCAGGGTTCACACCGTTTCTTTCCATTCAAATGTTTGTGGAAGGTTTGCAAGAAGGGAGAATAGACAGCACTCCTTGTATAAGCATACACTTATAAATATTTCTTCTTGGTTTAAACTTTTTTTTTCCCAGCTACTCTGTTTGCCTAATTTTATTGATCTCCTACCTCCCAGTAAGCTGTTAATCAAAAACTCTGAATCCCACTTCCCATCAGGTGGTGAATGAAGTTTAACTGGTCTCCAGTCAAGGAGATACACTGCAAAAGCAAAGTGCTTGCAACACAGTGCACTCTATGCTTTTTAGAACTTCTCAGTATTGCCAAAATCAACTGGCCTGTATCTGACATATGCCTGTTTCAATTGTGTCTGTGGAAATATTCCCACCTGTATAGCTAGTGAGCTGATTTATGGAATAGTTTTAGTAATTTGTGTTTAACTCTTATATTGAAAAAAAAATTAAAGCATTTTCACAGTCCTGACAGAAATGTGGGTGTTGAAAAGTTCATTTCCTGACCGATATATAAGGACCAAATGCTGTTCCTGATTACACTGGCCCCGTATTTTTACGGACCCTTTGCCAGATGTCAAAGACGACGTTTACAAGTGAGCACGCAGCTTTTGCATACACTTTCTGAACTTTGAAGTTTCTGCTGCCTTCCCGCTGAGCAGAACACATTCAAGTTCAAGTGGGATATAGAATTGTTATTTAAATCTTACAGTTAAATTAGACCCTAGAGACATGATTGTATAGCGTTATTGTCTCAGTCCCCATGAAGTTAAGTGTTCTCATATCAAATATGATGTGTTTCAACTTACCACCTACTGCACAAGTATTCATCTCATTGTTAAAAGATATCAGGCAAAGTGGCGTTTTATTTATTTTTACATGTGTCAGTTATTTTTAGTGGTAATGCTAGTGAGACACTACTGCCTTTTCCTGCAAGTCACAGGAACATGAAACTGCTACCTCAAGTTCTCAGCCATGTTAATGATAAAAAAGCCTCCAGGCTTTTCTTAAAGATCAGGATTGCATTTTTCATTGTGTCTCACTTTTGAAGAAGGATATTTTCACTGTGAAGTGCTGCTCTCAGGAGAAGTGGGCTTTCTGAATGCAAGTTTCAGTGGTGGCCCAAAGGCACAAATGATGAGACAGCAGAGCCACATCGCTGTGAGCTCGGTGGGCAGGGAGCACCGGCCCCATGCTGGGAGGGCTGCTGCTGTCCAGAGGAGTCCAGGACAGAGGGGCATCTGCCTGCTAAGAGGGACAAGAGTTCACATCACAAATCAGCCAGAAGGATTTTTAAGGAACTATTTGAAAAGTCGTGGTTTCGCTGAAACCAAATTGCACTGCAAACATTTAACTTGATTTCACCTGAATTTTCTTTTGAAAGAAAACCAAGGAGAAAATGTCAAAATAATCCATTTCAACATTGTTGGGGTTTCATTTTTCACTTGAAATGATTTTTCACTTTTGTATTATATTTTCTCTAATACAATAGATTATATAGTACAGCACAAAATAAAACATTAACATCAAAATGGGATATTATGAATGACCTTGAGTGTTTTTTAAATAGTTCTTTGTGAGAAATTTTGAAATATCCCTGCTTTATTTCCGGCACAGAATGAAACTCTTGTCACCAAAGCTCCTTTTGCATAGCCTCAGAGTAAGTCTGCAGCTGATTTGGGAAGTAAAGATTGAATTTGCCTACTTGTCTCTCTGGCTAGCTCAGAAACACTTGCGTTTCTGAAAATGGTTTCTTACATATTCTGTGATTTCTAAGACTTGATCTATAGTCCTCTGAAGTTACCAGAAACCTTTTTCTTGGCTGGAGTTTGGACTGTAGACACAAAACTTTTGTATACTTTAGTAGTGTTACTATCAGTATTTGTCCCTTTCTTTAGTAGGGTGATAGGTGATACATGAGGGACTCTGGAAGACATTTGTAGGCAGGCATTGCTGGAAGGTGAGGTGAGATTAGGGCCCTTCTGATCTTAACATTAATGCCAAATAAAATCCAGACTTCCTAGTCTCCCTGAGCTATTAAAGCAATATACAGTTGTGACTGAAGAGCTCCTTTTCCTTAACTTTTTTTCAGTGATTTAGCAAAGATGTATTTTGCATTAGTACTTTATTGTACACCTGTATAAATTATGCTGTTGGGTAGCCAATGTTTTTTAAAACAGCATTGCTGTCAATTGCTTGTGTAATGGCACATTTTGCAATGCTATCAGATGACATATAACCTGTTAAATTACATTGAAAAGTATTGGAGAGTATCGCACTATAATTAAATGACAATAATAATGAGACCAATATTAGCTGCTGCCATCAATTATGTAAGACTGAGAGTTTATTATATATTTTTCCAAAAAGCCTTGCCTGCGGTTGAAAAGACATTTCATTCAAAACCCCGCTGGGGCTTTTAGCATCTAAAAAGTTGTTAACCTCTGAATTCACATTCAGATGTTCATGCCATGCCCAGAGAAGAACTTCTATATGCAAGAAGTTTGCTAAAGCTCTGTGTGGTTCTTTTAAAGACATTTTATTAGTCACTTAAATATTGTGCATTTTTATTTGTTCTTTTTGTTTGTTTTATATCTAGGTGATTAACAAGTTGTTTAAAAATTTCAGGCCTGATCAACTGATAAAACTGCATTCACTTCCATGTAAATGTTTTGTTGACTATTGAATATTGTTCAATGCTACTGTCTCCTGGTGAATCTCTTCAACGTGACCCAGTTAATGCAGTTTTCAAAAAGCAACACTATTGTTAACACTTGTGTATTCTTACATCTGAAGTTACTTTAACACTACAGCAAATACCTTCTGTTGCATTTCCACAGACAGTCTGATTCTGCTTTCAGCTGCATCAGAGCAGCACCCCTAGGCATAAGGTCAGAATTGGACCCTTGTATGCACTGCACACGTGGCCAGGAAGCCTTCCTTTGTAAATCTGTTCAAGTCCTTTGGAGGAGCCATTGAGTATGTGCACAGAGGAGGTCAGCTGATAAATTTTGGATTTCTATTTTCAACAGGGTCCCTTAACAGAGGCTTTTAAAGAACTAAGCTGACAAGAAATAGAAGAACAGTTTTATCCACTTATGATTAAAGGGTAGGAATGACTGGTAAATTTTCTAAATAGAATAATATTTCTAGCAAAGTCTCACAGAAACTTATTTGTAAGTCCTTACATATTTGTAAATTATTTAGAAAAGGGGTGGATACTAAGATGGTGAAGCACTCTGTTGGTTTGAGTTTTTCAGGAATGTAAAGACAAATTGCATGTGAGGAGCTTCAGGAGTTCATAATACCAACTGTCTGAGCAATAAAATGCTAAATGAAGTTGGTATTTAAAAATAGAAAGTGATACACATGGACTTCAAAAACAGTCCCAACTTCACATATAATGTCATGGTCATTCAGTTTCTCAGCAAACCCATGTGTACAAGCATCCTGAATACTGTGTGTGGTTTTGATCCTCAGCTCACCCAGCCCCAGTCTCAGGGAAGAACAAGACAAAATACAGGGAAGGGGAAGGGGAAGGGGAAGGGGAAGGGGAAGGGGAAGGGGAAGGGGAAGGGGAAGGGGAAGGGGAAGGGGAAGGGGAAGGGGAAGGGGAAGGGGAAGGGGAAGGGGAAGGGGAAGGGGAAGGGGAAGGGGAAGGGGAAGGGGAAGGGAGATTTAAGACTTGTGCTGAACCTGAATAGATTGGGTTTTCTCAGCCTAGAAGGAGATAACTGAGGGAGATGTGATGGAAATCTTTAAAATCACAAATGGTGTGGAGCATGTTCATGGTTTTTCACAGTGCAACAGCTAAGGAGAACACATGAAATAATCAAATGGGACTACAAAGAAAGAAAAAGGATACTCTTTTTCCTCTCAGTTCATAAACTGTTCTTACTCATTTCTATAGCATATTGTGGATGTTCACATGGATTCAAAGACATTTGGACAACTTCACAGACAAGTAGTCCATGAAAAGCTATTAAAACACAGAGGTGTCACCACTGGCTCAGAAGTCACTGAGTTACAAGTTGTTCTAAGGTGAGAAAGCACATCAGGAAAACAATGCCATCAGCTTGCACTGTGTGAACTGGGGGGTACCCAAGCAATTTCAGGGAAAGTGCCAAGGGAACATCAGTCAATTCAACCTCCATTAAACCTACGGACAAGCTTTGTACACATTCTTGTTAGCATCCTCTTGCTGGAGCACGTAGGAGAGAATAGGTCATGTCTGAACCAGGCCTCAGAAAATCATCACAAACAGTGTCTGATCTTAAATATTTTCTGGTTTGAAGAAGATGAGATTGTACTACCCACAAAAACATCAATGGGCACAGCAACTGCAGAGCTTCTCTGTTGTCCTTGTTCTGCATTGTCCCTGTTGCACAACTTACCAAGGCTGGTTTCTATGTCAGTAAGAGCAGCAGGACAGGAGGGTTGTGTAGATCCTAAGCCAAGTTCTCTAAAATGTAAGAAGCCATAAAATTTCAAAGTGAGAACAGAGGAAAAACTAATTCTAAAGCTTAAAAAAAAAAAGTTCGATAGGCAAATTGGAAAAACAAGATTAAATATTATGAGCAAATTCCTTCCATAGTGGTGCTATGCTTAAGCTTGTAGTATGATGAGGGGAAAGAGTTAACTGATAGACTTGCAGAATACATTTTTCAGAGGAATAAATGATAAGGTAAAGGTTAGGTGTTCCTTCTTTAGAGCTGTGGAAGTGGCAATAAAATGTCAGATGAAACTCAGTGTTGATCAGCGTACATTGATACACATGAGAAGAAACAGTCCTAACTATATATGCAATAAGGTAACTAGCACTGAACAGGCAGCTATTAAAAGAGAGAAAATGCTCTTTCGAATAGTAATGCTTTTCTCAGATAAGAAATGTCCTTAGGTAACATTGTAAATGGAAATAAATTAAAACCTGACTATCCAAATGTTTTGCACCAGTAAAGAGAAAAAAACAAATAATTACATGTCAGGATGCTCACTCACTGGGTTACACAAGGAGCATGAGCCTATTTTAGAACCTGCCTGCTCTCTGCTTATTATCTCCATCAGACATTACAAATATGCAAAATACTCCAGTCGGTGTTGTTTTTGAAGGATGGTTAAAGCAGATGGATGAACTGGTTTAGGTGAAAATAGAAACTGGCTTCTAATCTGGTCTTTTTTTTAAGTGCTCTATGAACCTTTTTTTATGAAGTTTAGTAAAACCTGAGATTCACATGCTTCTGCATTTCCTGTTTTTGACCAATAGAGGAAACAGAAACATTGAAATACTGTAAGATGTTATTTTTAAAATATTTCCACTCAGCCAACCAGGAAGTTCTGGAAATCTTGCAAGAAGTCTAATCCTGTAGACTATGTAATCCAAAAATGGTTGCACAAGTTTGTCCAGCCTTTCAGGTATTTATAGTCTTATCTGATGAGGATCAAAAATATATAAAGAGCACTCTATTAGTGTGAAAAATATTTTGCATGTGCAATTGGAGTTGCCTCTGAAGAGCTTAATTCCCTGATGGGAAATATACAGTAACCTGAGCTGCAGCTGGATGCCAAACACCAAGGGGCCATGGAAGGAGGTGGAGTCTGAGTTGCCACACAGAATAGGAATTCTCAGTGGAGGGAATTGTAGCTGCAGCTAAGGGCACCCACTGCTTTCTGGGATGGATGGATGGATGGATGGATGGATGGATGGATGGATGGACGGGGGGAGGGAGGGATGATATGTGGACCCTCAGTAAGAAGGATGAGAAACAGGCAGGTAGGAACTAGAGAAACCAACCACAGCAGTCGGTCTGGTGGGCAGAGTGCAATGCAGTATATACATGGGACAACAAGTCCATACATGTTGTTTAGAAGAAAGCAGAAGACACACGTAGCTGAGGAAGGTGAGGTATGGAGAAAAGAGGATTAGACCAAGAGTTTTTAACACCAATGACAATGTTGCAACATTTTCGAGGAGTGTCACTGTAAAAAGGTGTGCCATGAGATAGGCACTAGTCAGGCAACGAGCCTATGGTGAATGAATTGCCAAAAGTAATTGCTATTTACTTTTGTGATAGAGACAAACAATTCATAATGGAGATACCCATCCTATAGAAAGAAAGCAATGTACCAAAAAAAAAGCAAGACCCAAGTTTACAATACAATATTCTACTTTCACTTTTTGCTTCTCAAGCATGTCCTGCTCCTCTCCTTCCTGGAACTGGCAGTTAAGAGTTATCCAAGGAGAGACAAACAGCTAAAGAAGAGATGCCTATAACAGAAAAGCCAGTGCATCACTCAGTGAGAGGTAGCTGAGATGTGAAAGCTTATATTAACTTACATCATGGCACTTAACTGTGTTTTACACTTTAATTTAAACTTCATCATATCTTGATTCCTGATGGCATGAATGTTAGTCTAAAGCAAGAAAAGGAACTATTCAAATATGTTTAACATTTTAAAGATGGGTTTGGTTCATGTGATTTATAAAGCAAGTGTTTTGCATGTTGTGAAACATCATATGTTTTAGACAGATTTTTGTGGGACTGTATATGGAAATCCTTTCTGAAATAGTGTGAAGGCTGCTTTTTTGCTATAACACTAGTAAAACATGAGAAACTGAAAACAATCTAAAACCCAGAACATTTCATATCATTCACCAGATGAAATTTTTAAGCTTTTTTAGCATCTTCTAGAAAAAAAATGTACCTTCCATCCGCTCTAAATATCATGGATTTTCCAAGAAATCCATTTTAGGATAAATGTGTATAAGCACACTATACTGTCCCTCAGTCATATATAATGAATATGAAGAGGGAAAAGGAGGAATTGCTTCTTTATTAGTTGTGTTTAAATAACAATAAGAGACCTTGAAAGTTCCATGGGCTCCCTAAAACATGAGTAGTAATACAGCTAGCAGCAGGAACTCATCAAAGGACTTAGAAAAAGTTCCCTCCCCCTGCTATTGCTCTGGGAAGCACACCCTTGGCTCCCTCCACAGCCCTGCCTAGGAGACAGAGACCTTCCCCTCTTGAATCACAAGCTATCTGAGATCTCTTTAGAGCCACTTACTTTATTTTCTGCTGCATTCGAACTGCCTTTCATTTCCAGGAAGTCTTCACAGATATCTTTAGTCTGTCAGATTATCACAGAGCTCATCATTATTAGTTCCTCATCAGATGATATCTTCCCCTATACATAGATATCAGTCCTTAATCGTCTGTGTGTGTGTTTTGCCATCAGCACAGCAGTACACTCTTTATGAATGGCATTGTAAAAACAAGTCATTTCTTACTTGGGGTGTGACAGACTGTTTGAATCCTGAAAAATTATCTAGCAGTGATAAACTGTTAGATCTAGATATTGTTCTTCCCACTACCCACTTCATTGTTCATACTAACTACTTCCAAACTATTTGATTCGTTGGGACACCACAGAATAAGCCTCATGTCAAAACTGCTGGCTCAACACATAGAAAAACAGTTGCCTTCAGAGATGACCCTGTTAAACAGTATGGCCATGCTCAACGGAGGTCTCTAAACAGCACTGAACATTAATTAAAAACAGTGCAGTTGCTTTAAACAGTAAAATGAGTTAGAGTTTCTCTCCAGTGTTTGTTAAATTTCATGTCAGTTCAAAAGCTTCTCTATAAGTTTTCTAATGAACTGTTCTGTCTGAAAAGGAAAACTCTGGAAAATTCTGTATTTATGCTATTAACAATGAAATTAAATACTACATATAAATGAGACTAGTAACTGTAATTCCTGTAATAATAAGGCTATAGATCTTTAATAAGTATAAACACAAACATTTTTAGTCTATTCTTGTTGTTTGTTTAAAATAAAGATTTTAAACAAGGAAGTAATTAATTAAGGCAAAATGGGAGAACTTTTGGAAGGGATGACAAATGTAGAAAGATGTTACGGGTATGACAAATTATGAGTCATACTTACGATTTTATTACCTATTAATATGGTATTACAAAGTTCCTTCAAATTTGCAAAATGCTCTCTGAAGTTACAGGGTCTACAGAGGCCCTGTCACAAGGCAGAGATATTTTGAACAGGTGAAATGGAGAGAGACAGATATGATAAGGTGAAACAAAACTATTACCAGTAAGTATGAAAGCAATTAGCCATCTATCAGTATGTAAATAGACTATCCCTATGTATCAAATAACCATGCCACAAATTGTTATTTGCTTTTATGCTCAAAGTAGAAGTGGCTAATGACTCTCAACAGCATTTCAGGCACCCACTGCATGCACAGAGATAACACTAAGAAGAGGGGAGGCAACGGCAGTGAGCAGTGAATAGTGTACAGTGGGGGCAACACGAAGAAATTAAGATGGAGAATTAAGAAGGGATAGCTTGGACTAGAAGGGACAACAAGGACTGGAACAACTGGAATTTGATATGGAGGAGGAGGACTTTGGTGAAGAGAATCCTCTGAGAAGGATTTGCCCTATGAGAATGGTCTTGTGTGATGCAGAAGTAGTGATTTGAATGTCAGAGGGACCAAAGAAGAGGAGGCTGCAGTGGGTGGCAAAGCAGCTGGTGGTTCAGAGTTTTTGATGAGAAGTTTGGTCAGAAATAGAGAGATTTTAGATATGGTCTGGAGACACATGTGGCAGAACTGTACACAGCTTGGATGTGTGAATGGAGAGGAAGTCAAAGATGATCCTCAAATTGTAAGTCTCAATGTCAGTGAAAATGGTGGCACAGATAATGTGGAAGAGGTCAAAAATGTTTAAGCAAAGAGGAGGGGCTTGGGTTTTGTTGGAGACAGGCTCATGCAAGATTGTGTCAATGGAGATAAGGCAGGATGGCACCTAGCAAAGATAAATTTCTGAGCCATTGCCACTGAAGTGGGGGTTGTTGCACAGAATCACAGAATCGTCTAGGTTGGAAAAGACCTTGAAGATCACCTAGTCCAACCATTAACCTAACATTGGCAGTTCTCAACTACACCATATCCCTAAGCACTATGTCAACCCGACTCTTAAACACCTCCAGGGATGGGGACTCCACCACTGCCCTGGGCAGCCCATTCCAATGCCTAACAACCTGTTCTGTGAAGAAATGTTTCCTAATATCCAGTCCCTGGCACAACTTGAGGCCATTCCCTCTTGTCCTATCGCTTGTTACTTGGTTAAAGAGACTCATCCCCAGTTCTCTGAAACCTCCTTTCAGGTAGTTGTAGAGGGCGATGAGGTCTCCCCTCAGCCTCCTCTTCTTCAGACTAAACAACCCCAGTTCCCTCAGCTGCTCCTCGTACGACATGTGCTCCAGACCCTTCACCAGCTTCATTGCCCTTCTTTGGACACGCTCGAGTAATTCAATGTCCTTTTTGTAGTGAGGGGGCCAAAACTGAACACAGTAATCGAGGTGCAGCCTCACCAGTGCCGAGTACAGGGGTAAGATCACTTCCCTGTCCCTGCTGGCCACGCTATTTTTGATGCAGGCCAGGATACCATTGGCCTTCTTGGCCACCTGGGCACACTGCTGGCTCATGTTCAACCGGCTGTCAATCAACACCCCCAGGTCCCTCTCTGACTGGCAGCTCTCCAGCCACTCCTCCCCAAGCCTGTAGCGCTGCTGAGGGTTGTTGTGGCCCAAGTGCAGCACCTGGCATTTGGCCTTATTGAAGCTCATACAGTTGGCCTTAGCCCATCGCTCCAGCCTGTCCAGGTCTCTCTGCAGAGCCTCCCTACCCTCGAGCAGATCAACACTCCCACCCAACTTGGTGTCATTTGCAAACTTACTGAGGGTGCACTCTATCCCCTCGTCTAGATCATCAATAAAGATGTTAAAAAGAAGTGGCCCCAAAACCGAGCCCTGGGGGACACCACTCGTGACCGGCTGCCAACTGGATTTAACTCCGTTCACCACCACTCTTTGGGCCCGGCCATCCAGCCAGTTTTTTACCCAGCAAAGCGTGTGCCCATCCAAGCCACGAGCAGCCAGTTTCACCAGGAGAATGCTGTGGGAAACGGTGTCAAAGGCCTTACTGAAGTCAAGGTAAACAACATCCACAGCCTTTCCCTCATCCAATAAGCAGGTCGCCCTGTCGTAGGAGATCAGGTTAGTCAAGCAGGACCTGCCTTTCATAAACCCATGCTGACTGGGCTTGATCATCTGGTTGTCCCGCATGTGTTGTATGATGGTACTCAGGATGAGCTGCTCCATCAGCTTCCCGGGCACCAAAGTCAAGCTCACAAGCCTGTAATTTCCCAGATCATCCTTCCGACCCTTCTTATATATGGGCGTCACATTGGCCAATTTTCAATCTGTTGGGGCCTCCCCGGTCAGCCAGGACTGCTGGTAAATGATGGAAAGCTGCTTGGCAAGCACCCCAGCCAGCTCCTTCAGCATCCTCGGGTGTATTCCATCTGGTCCCATAGACTTGTGTATGTCTGTGTGATGCAGTAGGTCACTGACTGTCTCCTCCTGGATTGTGGGGGCGTCATTCTCCCAGTGTCTGTCTTCTGGCTGAGGAGGCTGGACTCCCTTAATACAGCTAGTCTTGTTGTTAAAGACTGAGGCAAAGAAGGCATTAAGCACCTCAGCCTTCTCCTCATCACTTGTTACCATGTTTCCTCCTGCATCTAGCAGGGGATGGAGGATCTCCCTGGTCTTTCTTTTGCTGTTGACATAGAAACATTTCTTGTTGTCCTTGGTTGCTGAAGCCAGATTAATTTCCAGCTGGGCTTTAGACCTCCTGATTTCCACCTTGCATAGTCTCATAGCATCTTTGTAATCATTGTGAGTGGCTAGCCCCTTCTTCCAAAAGCGGTAAACTCTCCTTTTCTCCCTGACTTGCAGCCAAAGTTCCCTGTTTAGCCAGGGTGGTCTTCTCTGCCGCCGGCTTCTCTTACAGCACCTGGGGACAGCCTGCATTCTATCTACACGTGGCTGAGGGAAAAAGATCATGTCAAAGAGAGACATAAGGAAAGAACTAATGAATGAAAACACTATGAAAGCAAAGGGAGACATTGTGGTGGGGAGAGTATCTGAAGGTGTCCAAGAATACATGGAGGGTAGTGATGAGAAAAGCTCAGCAGAGAGTTTATCAAAACAGTTCTGTGAGATTAAACAGATGATAAACAACCGAATATTGGATCACAGGGGATGACTTAAAGCAGAAGTGGATGCAATAGTTTAATGCTGTTTGATAAAGTTTTGTCAAGCAGTGGGAACATGAACTTACAGTTGGAGACTATATTTAAGAGGTGGATCTACAGACAGGAAGCATGCAATGGAAAGTCAACAGATGGTGGAAGGAAGGAGGCAGCAAGCGTGGCTGAGAAGTAGCAGGAGACAGAATCAGCAGAAGAGGCAGAGAAGAAGAAAGAAAAAAGTACAAAACTGGAGTTGCATTTTGAGGAATTAAAGATTTTAGCTATCGGTTTCACTCTGTACCAGAGTAAAAACCTGCATCTGTGGAAATCCCTGGGACCGGGAAAAGCCTAGCATCCTTTCCAAATTAGCAGAACTTTCCTGATTAAGAAGATAGCAACCGTGTTTTACATCAGTGGATATATTTCAGTGTTGCCTGCACTGTTACCTCAAGTAAGGCTCCCTGACAGCATTTTCTCTAGAAAACTATGTGTTCCCATAAAAAGTTTCATGAAACAGTTTTTTCTACAGGAAAGAAAAAAACCCACACACTGTTAGAAGCAGAAGAAACCTTCTCATCAGAAATGGACACACATGCTAAATACAAAAGCTGGGATGCTTCTAAAACCTCACATCTTCTAAAAACACATTGAGCCACAAGACACAAAATATGGAATCCCCAGATTTTTCATCCTCGGTTGACATACTGAGAAAGGAAATACTATTTCACTGTCTGTCAGATGCAACTGAGAAGCACCACATTTTTAACGCCACTGCCTGCCACCCAAAGCATTAAGAGAGTAAGTGGAGAAGAATAGCATACCCAACTGAAATTGCAGGAAGGACTACAGGCAAAATGTGATGAGATGATCAGTGAATGCAAATGAACCCTCTCACTTTGGAAGGTGATAGAATGACTTCTTTGAATAGTACAAAAATTTCACAAGGGTTTTTAGGCCAATAGATAAGACCACATTGTTAATTTTAAAAGACAAATTACTTGAATAATTATCCTCCTCTTTAAACATTTTCTTAATTATTCTCAGGCATATCTTCAGTTTTAAAGCAGAAAGTGAAGTGTAAGACTGACAAGCTACATTTTAAAACTTTGCAGGTATCCAAATCAGAGTTGCTGATAATTGGACTTAATCTGCAGGATCGGTATCCAGGAAAACTCCCATTATCTTCCCAGATAGAAAAATAAAGACTGAAGAATCAGGCCTTTCATATTAATCATTCAAAGTTTACAGTTTTGTACTGAAGAATCAGCTAGTTGAGAGTGTGCATGTATGTATAAATATACAGATAATTAGACAGACAGACAGATAGAATTAAAATGCTTTTTTTTCACTATCCTGACTACAGTCATTTCTGTCACTGATTATTGGTAGGTTTGCCTTTTATCATACATCACCAATACCAGTTGTTAGCTGTCCTTGACAGTAGTGGATTGAAATGCACCAACATGGCATATATACTGGGGATGGGTGGCATTGAACAGAATAGCTTTGCCACGTAATGATACACTTGAGCTTTGACAGAATACTAGCCTGCTGTCAATCAGCCTGTCTTTGCCAATCAAATGCACATCCTTCTAGAGGCGCCTGCAGTTGACACTGGCACCCCAAACATAGCAAAAAGTTAATGCAATGACATTTCAAAGATGACACGTTGTCAAGGGCCTGGCAAAAATAGCAGAACTAGACTGTGTTTAGGAAAAACTAGTGTGTTTTACAGGACACATACATGATGACGACATTCCTGGAGGGAATGGGTTTGATGCAAACACCCTTGAAAGACCTTGTTCAAGAAAATCAGGAGTCAGGAATGGGTAGCAGCATAATAAGATCTGGCCAGGACCCTGAGGTTCTTTCTTTTCCCATCTGTAAAAAACAAACGTCCTTTTGCCACAGCTCTGGCTAACCTTTGCCAGAGAAAAGAGCAGGAGCTAGAATGACAAAGCCTTTGGAGTCTGCAAAGCCCTCTATTTAATTGCAGGGATTTTCAGGGCAGCTTATGACTATAAAATGTATAATAACTTATTTTTCTTCTAGATAAAGATGTGTGGCACCTCCACCCATTTTCAAAAGGGATAATTGGCAATTAAAATAATTCAGGTAAGGGAAAAGCTGCATAGAAATTCATATTCCAGTATGTTTCCTTGGCACAAATAGATGCTATGTACATATTTTAGAATTCCATTCAAATTGCTCCCTCCCTATCTCCATAAACTTTCCATTTGTTTCCATTCTTCCTCCAGCTTATTTGTTTTTCACCTGTCTTACATAGAAGGCCCACTCTCCTGGCACCTTCTTATCTCACCTCAGTGAAATATAATGCGAACAGTCATATTTGATCCATTACTATGAAGAGCAAGTGTGTTGGAAATGAGGTCAAATTATTTTCTTTGTCCCTGACTGTCAACAAAATACCAGTTGGAGCAGGGACTCATTTTTATCATGATACTTCCCATTGACTACAATTAAACTTTGCTGACTTTCTCCAGTTACAGATCAAGCTTGGTATGTCCTATTTTGTTATTTGTTATTTATATGTTTATATGTTTGTTCATTTATTTATTTGTTGGAACTTGAATGCTGTTTGAAGACATAGTAAAGTGCATAATCACTGGGTCTAATGGTAGAAGAGGAAGCTATTTCAGAATAACTTGGGGATGAATTAGAAAACAAAATGTTCAATGATAAAGGCAAATAAATTTTAAAAAGAGAGCAAGGTCAGAAGTGCTGCAAGGCAATTCTCTCTTCCCTTGAGACAATGACAAGGACTCAACAGCTACTGTATCTGGGCCTGAGCTTCTTTTCATTGACATCAGTAGTATAACTTTCATTGACCTCAATAAGAGTAAGACTAGGGTCCATATAAGCTCGTGTTTCCTGCAAAGATAAGTGCATAATGCCAGACTGGCCTGGCATTATGCACTCATCATCAGCTACTTCTTTATCCTATAAATGTACTTTTAAAAATGAAGATATTAAGAAATATCATTTCCATTCTAATGAGTGGTTTTGTTTTAAGAACTAGAGATAAACCCAAGCCAGATGTTCAGATACAAAAATTGCCCTCAAAATCTTAGAACAAGAAATCAGAGGGTAATATCTTGTCCTGACACCTTTCAACATACTCCATTGTCAAAGGAGAGAAATAGGCATCCCTGGGACAAAATCCCTTTCTCTGGTCTTGGATAATCCTCATTCTAGGAGGTGCCTATCTCATTTGACTATGGAGGCAGCCTGGGCAATGCACAGGCTCATCAAATGTTTAGACACTAACATTTAGGTGAACAGAATCTTATCCTGAACTGAAGTTCCACTGCTATGAATTTTCATTTCCCACATCCACCACCTTCTACATTTTAATCTCTGTCTTATAATACAATTTTTGCTTTCTCATAAACAACCTCTCTCTCTTCCCACACTCTTGCCTTCTTCCTCTGTGGGACAATTTCAGCAAGAGAGATCTCCATCATTTACCAGCCAATCATCTGTTGGTTTAATTACTTCATTAGACATGAAAACCTGGGAGTTATGTCCACAGAGCACATACCTATAGTCTTAAAAGACAGTTATTTTAGAGTGGTGACTGGTTTTGAGGCATGTATGGGATAGTGTCCCTTGACAACTGTAGATGGCATAAGCTTGCTTAGAGTCCCACTGGTAAGACAAGTGAGGAAACTCTTCTTTTCCAATCTTGCTCCAGGGCCTGTGGGGCTGCAAGGCATTGACAGTTAGTGGTCTTGTGCACATCCATTTCTTTGACAGAATATTGGTGTTATAGGTGACAAGAAACTGTAGAGGTAGGTTGCAGTTAAGTAGCACTTTCAAGGGTAATATTAGCACATGAATATCCAACATCTGAAAAGGTAGATGTCTATCTCCAGAAAAAGCAGTGTTTCAGCTAAAATCAACCCACCTGCCAGATCCAAGCTTGAGAGATCTGACAGTATTCTTGGACATATTTATCTTGAAGAATTTCTAAATGATGCTCTAGTCTAAAGCATAAATTGATTGCTCTCTTCTCATGCTTGCTTATAGACAGAGAGATCTACACAATTAAATTATCATTCCACAGCAGAAAACTTTCAGAAGACGATTCATAATCTTTATAGTCAATTAAAGTTTTACATAGTTTCCGATTGAAGGCTATACACTAGGAGTAAATATCTTCTCTCCAAATCACTGAATGTTTCTATAACTCAGCTTGAGATAACTGAGGAATTAAACCATTTCTTCTTTTTATGTTTGTCTTTGTCTACTCTGAAATAATCATGAGACTTTGATAAAGAAGAGGTTGTCTAGCTTTGTGCTTGTTGTGCGTGAAAAGATCTACAACTTACCATTTATTTCTTGGAGGGAAATTCTTCTGGCTGCTGGATCGTTCTTCAAGGCAAGCACAGGACATGAGTCCTGAACTTCATGGGCTTAGCTTGCTGAACATACAGGTCACAGATGATCTAGCTTTAGCATTTCATTGTCATGAGAAAAGTGGCAGAGTTAAAGGTCTAAACCATTTGCTATGTTCAAAGTGTTCCCACTGGTTCTTCCCGTTTGTGTTTTAAGATTAGACAAGGAATGATTTTAAGTTTGGAAGCAAGAATTCAGGGGGGACATCCTCAGACATCACAAACTGGTTCTGGAAGAGCAAAAGCCCTTGTAGGATTATTTAACCAAATACAATCTTTTGTGAAAGGTGAAATAAAATAAATAAGACAAGGTGTAAAAAGAAGTTTATTGCTGCTCTACTCAATAATGGAAAAAGCAAAGATTATAATGTAATTACAGCTTTATGTTCCTTTTATCAGGGCTCTTGCAGCCAGTTACAGTCTTCTGTATCTGTTCTCAGATGTGCTCACAAAGTCTACATGTCTTCTGGACCTGCATCGCAAGCACCAGAATCATCTCTATATGAAGGAGTCATGAATGTTTGTGCCATGTAAAATTATTTTTTCCAGGGCTGCTTATTCAGTACAGATGTATTTTTAATTATTAACTGTAAAAAATGTTATTGAAGAAATGTCTACCTTATGTGTCAGGACTTGGAACTGTGTAAGCTTCTCTTTAAGGGTTGTGAAGCAGTTGCACGCTGTCTGAGAAGACTGGAGCTTACCAGGCCCTGAAATACTTGGAAGAATAACTTGGCAATGACTGAAAAACTGGGTACTTATGTATGTTCAGTCTTCCAGATGGTAGTTGACAGACAGACCCTTCAGTGTGCCTTGTTTATGCAGTGTTTTGGTCTGCAGCATATAAGGAATCTTTTCAGCTTACCAATGAATTTTAACTTTGAGCCCCACTGCAAGGAAGAGAATGCAACTGCTTTTATTAATACAAATTGTGCAGTTGGACAAATGTAATGGCATAAAAATAGCATGCTTCTAACTTGCTTTTGAAAAGAAACTTGAAAGAGTCTGTATACAGTGTGAATATTACATTGTACAAGCTTTTCCTTTGAAGAGATGAAAAAATATTGTTATGCTTAGTATTTTCATCTGTCTATTAACCATTCCAAATATAGTCCTTGTTAAATATATGGGATTGCAAGCTTTTTACACAAGAAGTTTCTTTCAAAATTGCTCGGGCACATAAAAGGTTGCCTTATTCTACTGCCTAGAAGTCAGCTAACTCGGAACATGCCTTTGCATTAGTATTAATGAATATTATTTTTCCACAACCTGCATAACATTTTCTGTGTGTACAAAGAAAATATATGCATATTAAAGACACTAACTTAGAGGGATGTAGCATGCAAAATGCATTACAAGGTCAAATCCAGCCCAAACTTCATTTTTCCTTTTCATTAATATTTTTAGAAGGAGTCTTCAAACTTGTAGGTGGTGACTCAATGGGATTTGATATGAAGATGTGACACCTCATCTTAAATTCCTTAACCACATTTCTTAAGTTGACAGAAATGTCAGGAAGTGTGCCTGATAAGGCTTGCTGTCCTCTCCGAGCTGACTAATCATACATGAAGTCTTGGCAAGAGATAACCAGGTTACAGTAGAGCCAAAATGACATCACATCAACTCAATTTCATATCCTGTAGACACCAGTGCCTATCACCACTCCAGGTTGCTAACATCCTTGACACACAAATGGTATTTTCAGTCTCCAATGTCCCCCTTTTACCCTGTGTCTGTCACTCTGGGGTAAATCAGGAACAAATTTGTCACTAAATGTAAAGAACCATTAACTCACGGGCACTTTGTCATCTGAAGCATAATTTTCTGTGCACGGCTCGCCTATCCCTGAACTCTAGCTATTTGCATAACAGTTTGCTATACGAATTTATGACGGAGGATAGTGCTGAACTTGTTAAAATTCCATGTGAATCTCAGCACAGAAAATGGACTGGTGCTTTAAGTCTTGGAGAGTTGTTCACATCAATAATGAATTTCAAATAATTTATTCACTTCAAGTGTAAGTGGTTGGCATACAGTCCTTACAGCTGGTTTGTTGAGATAATTGATTTCCATATAGTTTAAAGATGGGGAAAAGAAACATATGACAACTACAGCGGGTTTCGAGGCAATTGTGAATGCCATATCAGTTTAATTATAGCTCCATCTTTAGCTGACATGGGTTCTGTCCTATTGGAATTAAAATATCCCAGCAACTTGAAATGTAACAGTGATGAATTTTTTATGTTCTTCTACCTACCTTGTATGCTAGCTTAGGGCACTGTTACAAGTACACTTCTAGCTTTTTTCAGTGGATAGTTAACATGACATGCAAGACTGGTCTGCATGACACAGATAACTCAAGGGAATAGCAACAAAGTAAATGAGATGCATTAGTATCTGGATGTGAACTGGGGGATATAAGTTCTCAGAACTTCTTGTTTAATTTATAGAATTGGTTTTTTTCCCGTGTGCATAAGATTTCAAAATGGTAATCATATTCAGGAAATGAGATGTTCCCACTTCAGGTACTAATATCAATATGTAAAAGATAATCATTAACCAGAAGTACTACTCAGCAGTGCCTATTATACATAAACAAGCCAACTGAGGTGGTAAAAGAAGCTTTTACTTAAAATTTAGTTATATTGACTACAGAGACACTGGGAAAACTGGGAGGTTGGTTGTTTGGGGATTTTTTTTTATTGACCACTGTAAGCACAAAGCGAAGGCTTAGTGAAACAAACAGTGTAATAAAAATTTGCATTGCAGCTAACACCCCCATTGTTTGAGGTCCAAGCTGGCTGCTTCTACATGTGACCATTTTAAAGAAGACAGGCTGCACCTCCCAATTTTCACATATAGGACAGAATGAGCAGAGAACCAAGACTACTAGAAACCCCAAACTTCACTCCATTTTTTAATTTTCACTGAAAATTTCATCACATAAATTGTAAATAGAAGAGCTTTATTTCATTCTTACAGCATTCTTACTCCATCCATAAGCTTCACAGTGTAGAAAAAAAAGTAACAGATGGGCTGTCTAGTAAACTTTCATGCAGTCAGAGACCTGATTCCCTACTGTGTTGTTTCTGCTTCACTTGATGTAACTTCCCGGATTCCAATCAGGGTCCTACACTTAAGTTCCAGTATTAAATTAAAGTAATTCCTGTGGAATGAGGCCACAGTTTTGTTTCAGGTTGAAAGAAAATTTCTGAGTATACCTCAAATATTCTTCCAGCGTCTGAATAAACTGGAATAAATGAGAATGAACCCTTCTCTGAAACAAATTATAAACTGTAACAATGAAATAAGGGCTTCAGTGGTCTAGCCTGACAGACGGCACAACATTCCTTACCATTAACTCACTTTTTTATAGATATATACAAAGTTTTTTTTAACATTGCTCAAGAGCAGAAGGTTTCCCTGGATTGTGACTCCTAGCTTCCAAGATTTCTTAGGGAGTAACTGTTTACGATCTGCCAACTTGGGGTAAAAATACTTGGTGAAGAATATTCAGTAGACTCCACAATGGTCAACATTTCACAAGAGAGAAGCAGAGAAAGGATAGGGTAGAAACTTAATCTTAGCAATGGGTATATCTGGTTGGAGTTGATGGTACCAGTAACAAGACCGTTAAAAAAAAAAAAAAAAAAAAAAAGAGGATCTTAAATTCCTAAGAGCTATTTTAGTGATAATGGGTCATAATCATGCTTTGTGCAAGTTTAGTTTGGGAAAAAAACTGCGTTAAACATTCCTTACAAGGTACCAAAGCCTAAGGCTTCTGGTATTGACTTCCATCTCCAATTCCAGAATGCAAGCTTTCACTTAAAATGAAGCACAACAGTAAGGTGCTGGAAAGGATTAGTTGCAGGTCCCTGACAGACACCACACAAATATTTTGGGATGCATAATCTCATCACAACTTTGTTCCCTATTTGTGTGTGTGCATTACGAACACATATTCATAATTTGGGACTGTAGGTCAGAAAGAATCTTATATCAAGAAGTCCCAGTGTGGAGTCACACAAAAATTGTCTTAGCTGTCTTAATTTAAAGACAGCACCAAGAGGTACTTGAATGATTACCAGGAGCTTTGGAGAATTAAAAAGACTTATTGTCACACAGATACATTAACACTAGAAAGAGTTGAGATGAGTAAAGAATCTAAAATGGAGGCTTTATGCAGAAGGAACATTCTGTAGCTTCTGGTTCTAAAATATAATGGAAAATTTAGATTGCAGAAGAGAAATGGCAGTGGTTGATTTTGTTTGCAAGTGGCTCCTGAAATATTTCAAGGAGTGGAAATCACCTGGAAATTGTAACAGAGAAATCACTGTGGAAAGTACCACCTAGACTTCCTACATGAGAACAGAGTTGCAAAAATATTCTTTCACTGTTAAATATAAGCTCAAGTCTTGTTGATATGCCTGAGATGGCTTGTTATGGGCAATCAGGAATTCTGTCAATGGAGATAAGGTAGACAACTGTGAAATCCGCTATAAATAAAGGAAATGGTCTGCAAAAGCACTGTGCCATGGGATTTAACCTTCTGTAACTCTGAATCCAGTCAGGTGAGTAGGGCAAGTTAATAAATAGATGTCAACAATTTTTTTGTGTGTCACACTTTTATTATACATTCTAGGTTGCATCACTGCCTCCCAAATTGGTGAGTTAGCTTGAATACTAAATATATACCTGTGGAGTGATACTTTTCCTTTTACTCTTTGACAGTAATTTGTAACACCCTGTTTCCTCCCCTCAGCCTGCACAGGAAGAGAAGGGGAGAGCTGGAGGACGAAGTCTCTCAACCTCCAGCGACAGATGCTTACAAAATTATCTTTGACTTCAGAGGGGATGTGATCTGTCCAAGTATCTAGTATCTTTAGTAGCTTTTGGGACCAAAGTTTGTTAGATCTCAGAGTGTCTGTTTTTACTTTTCATCCTCAGCCACTGAGCATCCATACTCATTTTCGAAGAAAGAGACTAAAAATCTCAGAATTAATGTTTTCAAGTATCTTAAAACAACATTTACTGTGTGCCATTTTTGTGTAAATGCTGTTCTTATATCCAAGAAATAGACTATTAACTGCGTATTTTAAAGCCTATATAGAATACAAGGAATTGCACATCAATTTTCCACTACTTCTAAGATATGACAAAAAGTGAGTGAGTCATCAACAGGATTTTGTCCCACTTGGAGTCAGTGGAAAAACTTTCATTGACTAGTGTGATTCAGACTCTAGACTTTCAGCTCTTTTTTGTAGTGATGAAAAGTATTTCTGGACATCCTAAACTTGCGACTACATGGCAGAACATGTCTTTTCAGCTCTTAGAATGTACTATATACGGTGGCAAGTTGTTAATCATGCAGAAGGGTTATCTATTGGGAAGTCATTGGATAACTATATCCCTAAGTATGAAAACTGTATTAGGTAAACAACTTGGGCACACCTGTTGCTTTCACTGCTGAAGGCTATTCTAGTGCTGTATGCCTTGAGAAGAGCTGCAGTAGCAGCAGAGCTGCTGGCAACAAGAGTGACAAAGTTTGTAGGACTAGGTTGAAAGGCATGGAGAATGAACTTTTGGGGACTGGAACCTCACCCTGTATTGCCCTTAGTTTTGTCTGAGGCTTTTTTATATCAGTGTTCAACCTGAGCACTTGGTTCAGACCCATTGTCCTAGCCAGGAGACATCTTGCTGCCTACTGTCTTTCATCCAACTGTTTCCTGTACACAGATAGATGTCATCTAGTGTCCCAAAATCTTGCTATTTCCTTTCAGTTTCTGGCCAAAAAGTGGTGTTTAACTTTTCTAACTTACTGAGAGAGTAAGCATGTTTGATTCAGTGTGTTGCACAAAGGGTGCTGAGACAAATTCACATGAATGAAAATTTATTAGCAGGTTCCATGTATGGCACATATCAACAATGACAGAGGGAAAAAGAAAAGAAAAAAAGGAGGGAGAAGGGGGAAAATTCTCCCCAGTGGCAAGCTGGGAAGAGAAGCTGTGGTAGGTATCCTGAAACAAGCATCTTCCCCAGGCATCCTATCCAAGGCACTTTCCCTAGAGCAACTACATAGTTTTGATCAGGACCCACTCAAACTCCCTACTGGTTGTTCCTATTTACAGTGCAAGCTTTGAGCAGGGGCAGATGCTGCACAGCTGGTTGCTTGATGAGCTCTGTGCAAGCATATTAATTGTTGAGTCTCCTGATGTAAACCAAAATCTACAACCAAAGTGTAGGAAACAGGGAAAAGGAGGGGACAATTCTTGCTCTGCTGGCAGTCTCTTCTCCTGGAACCCGCCACGCCAACACTATTGGGGTCTGCAGGCCACAGCCCACCTGCCTCCAGGAGGGCCCTGTGATCTCAGGGAGCCCTGGTGCCTGGTGCCAGTGCATAACCTCGACGGTGTCAAGATTATCATTTGTCCCTTTCAGTGCCATGCAGCAGAAGATCAGGAATCCTCTGTGTGTCCCTTCAGCATAAAACCATCCAACCTTCCAACCATATTCTGAATGGGACATGCCAGTCACTGTCCATGGGGAGGACACCCTGCTTCAGGGAGTTTTGTTCATGAAAAAGGATGTGGCATTTGGAAGTATGCAGAAAACATTGCTTGTGATCATGTGCACAGCTGTATGCTCTCATTAAAACTGACAGTAAATTTATCAACAAATGCATCAATACTCCTGAAGTGCTCGATTAGCTGGTGTGAAAAATACATTAATAAATCCTACACATTATGTAATTGGATGTTGCCTCATGTTTAAAATTACAGCACAAAAATGGAAAGCCATGTCTCATGTTAAACCTTTGCCTTCCTTTTTCCAGATTGTGTGCAAGAATTCCCTAAAGCTTCTTCTCTGCGCCAAGGTGTAAAACACTGTGTGGAGAGTCTCCCCTGCAGAGCAGTGGACACAGTGGTACTGCTTCTATGCTAAATACTTGTGTTTGATTCATACTGCACACATACTGATATTTGTAGGGATACAAAGAGCTGCAAAAGGATAGCATCATATTTAAATATAAACTGCATAGCCAACTTGAGTGGTTTATTTTACAGAAATTCCTGGAAATAAAACAAAGAATTATGAAATAAGTGCATTTCACTTATCCAGATACTGAAATAACCATTTCACAACTAGTCTGTTAGCATAGAACCAGTAGTAATTCTGGACAGGGTATCACAAGGAAGCAGGCACTTGACATGTAATCCTTGTATTTCCTCTTTTCATATGAAATCCTGCTTACACAGACAATCACACAGACAAAAAAAATGTGCTTAATACTTGTCTTCTTCTCCTTCTTAATGCATCAAACATGACAATATCAATATAAAAGAATGGCTTTTACCCACACGTTTAATTTGATATAAAATAAAAAATTGAATTCCTATGAGCAAAAAAATAAATCAACATAGACCTTTTCATTTTTGCTCTTGAATACCTTTACTTCCAACACTGTATGTTAGTAGTCCCACATGATCTTCTGTCCAGACTATGCTGCTGCTTTATGCCAGCTGCAGAAGTGGATTGACGCAGTCTGCATGGCAGTGTACGTATGCAAGATGCAACCTGCTTGTCCCTGGTGACTGTCAGTACCAAATCTCTGATAGAGGGTTTGATCCACTTTGTGATCTTTCTCCAAAACACTTCTTACTAACTTAAAAATTTTTGGTTGATCAAATTTGTGTCTGCTGTCTCCTATTTAAACAAACAAACAAAACAAAGAAAAACATGCAGAAGTGCTGCATTTGGTATCTATGCACGAGCAGGAGGCCTTGATTTATTTGCTCACTTGTTTGCATAGCTCTAACTATGGTTATTTATCTAGATTATTTATTATGCATAGACCTATGTAAACACTGGCCACACACACTATCAGTATGTTTGCAGTTCTGCATCTGCAGTGATAGATTCTGACCAGCCTTTCATAAATATTTTGTGGTCTTTTCATTCTAGAAACAGCATCTTGCTGATTAAGGAATAAATTAGAGATCTTGACCCCATATTCAGTCAGTCCTTTATATAAACTGACCTCAGTGTAATAATTAGGAATTTTAATCTGCCTGTAAGTTTACAGAGTGTAACAATGAGTTTTATGAAGAATTAACTATTTTCAGCTGAACCTGTGACACTCATACTAGGTGAACAAACACAAAAACCATATATACAGAAATAAAATAACTGTTCCTTTATGTCTTCTTTTGACTTGTTTTGATCATAAAATACCAAGATCTTGGTGTAGTTTTCAATCAATATGAAATGCATTTTGTTTATAAATGAATATTCTGGTTTGCTGCATTGGTTTATAATGAATAAACAGCAGCAGCTAAGTATAGAAAGATTAGTTTTCACTTTTATCATTCACTTGCAATAAGTTATTCTCCAATTACTTATCAACTGTGGAATAATAGTGAAATTAAATGAGAAACCCGGTCAATATTGCATGCATCAAAAATGATGAAAATCTTCACTTACGGAGAACTGTGAAATGTTTATTTGTTTTTAGACATAGAGTCCTCCAGGGAGTGCTACAAATCCACACAAACTCACTGCATCTTCGATGTTGCATTTGGAGCGTTGATTTAGATGAAATATGTGTAAAAACTCCTGTAGGCAGACAGCTCTCCAGTGACTATCCATCTGCAAAGGCTCAAGAACATAAATTATTCCAGCATGAGTCTGGAATAAATTATGCTCACTTCACAAACTCTAGATCTGCTTGATACACACAGTAGTGAAGGAAAAATTGTTGTGTCTTAGAGTTAGGGAACAAGAGTTTATTTAACCATCCTGTATACATCTGTGTAATTTTACACTGAACTTTTTTCAAAGTAGCATAGCTTTAATGAAACCAACAAAGGAAAGAGGACTTGTGAAAGTAGGACATGAAATTACGTGAGACTGGTCTGGTACAGCAGGTTCCCTGTGCTACATCAGAGACGATGGTAAAGCAGCTGCCTTCTCTTCAAGAAAAATAAGAATCAAGCTTTTTTCCCCACAGCATCCTACTTAGCTCAGATCCCTTAAAGCTACTCTGTATCCCCTACAAACATAAAAGCACTACACTTTCTCTTCTAGGTCTATCTCATAAGACTATCAAAAAGACTATTCAGATTGGATCAAACCAAAAAAAAATTTCCAATATTCTGTCTCCAGAAAACCAGAGCAACTACACAGTGGTTCATCACTTGCTACTATTATACACCCAGATATTGCATATGACCACTGCATTTAACAGCTGTGGCAGGGCTTGCCTTCCACGAATTTACTGTGTGTCTTCTGAGTTTACCTGTCTTTTCTGAGTTTACCTGTCTTTAAGCTTTTGCAACATATTGTGTCAATAAGTCTCACACTTCAGCTACCCAATCTGTGAAAAAATACTCTCTTTCATTTGGTTTGTTCTCCAGTAATTTCTTGTGTACCACTTGTTCCTGTGCTGTGATAAATAATTAATAATCTTTCCTATTTACTATCTCTGTGTATCCTGAAGAAATAACACCCTACATTAACCCTCAGTCATTTCTTGTCCACACAGAAATCTTATTCCATTTATACAGTCCTCATTCAGAAGCTATTCAATACAGCTGACCATTCTTTCTGCCTTTCAGTGTATTTTTCTAGGTTTAGCTATATTGTTTTTGAGATGAGGTGACTGTACACCACAGGCTATGTATCAGCAGAGTAGTTTCTGATTTGTTCTTTAGTATTTTCCTAATAATTCTTAATTGGTTTTTCTGCTGCTGAGCACTGGGCTGATATCTTTATCAGGTTCTCCAAGGTGTGTTTCCTGAGATGTAATAGGTAATTTAGAGCTCATCGCCATGTAGATGTATTTGTTTTCCCTACATGCATTATCATTATTGAACTAGAATTTATTGACTTCTATTTTATTACCCAGACAGTCAGTATCAAGAGGGGCTTTTTTAATTCTTTGCATAAGCTTTAGTTTTTCTATCTTGAGTAATTCTGTGTTAATATAGATCTCAGACCAGATTCCTGTGGGTCTCCAGCAGTAACTTCCTTTCCTTGAGAAAACTGACCATTCATTCTTTTTTCCTTGTTTCCCTCATGCTTTTCCCAATGGTGAACACACCATGTTTATCTATGAAATCGAGCCTGATTTGTGCTGTCATATTGTACTACAAACACTGTTTCAGGCAATGAAATATGTAATTAGTCATCCTTGCCATTTGCCTTCTGTTTTTCTTTCCACATTATTTCTAGATATAGTTCTTACGTCTTTTTTGCTTCCATTTTCTGTCTCTACCACTTTCCCTTGCTGTGTTGTGTTCACTTCCTCATCCATCCACTTTCCCATCCAACATCTTCTTCTGGTCAGTTTTCCTGCAGGATCAGCCCTTTCCTCACTACTCACATCTCTTTATGCAGGCTTACTAGAGCTAGAATAACTGCATATGTGTTCATCACTTCTCTCCTTACCCTATCCATCCCTCTTCCACTAAAAATGGAGGCAACAAGATGCAATCTGTGCATGAGCGAAAGTCACTGAACTGAGTAGAAGTCTCTCCACTGGAGTAAGTAGAGTTGGAGTCAAGGTTCCTGTGAAAGCAGGCTGACTTATGTATGAGGCTGGTTTACAGATAGACACTGCACTGCTATTCCCAGCAGAGTTAGGTGGTAGGGAATATGCCATGTCTCCTCTTGGGCTGTTCAGCCAGGTGATTTGGACTTCAGGATAAGATGAAGAGATTTGCCCAAATGGGTTGAGGTGCACCAGGTTGAATCATACTCCTCCCGGCTCATCTGCCTCTGGTGAATTGCATCCAAGCAATAGCTCTCAGAGGAAAACTGTAAAAATTCAGCTAACTACGCCTTTCCTAATATTTGGTGACTAGAGGACAACAGAGCTGCCAGCACATATGGAGAAGAATGAACAAACAAGAGCGCCAGACAGGAAGTTGATTAACTCACCTAGGCTTGCTGCAGATGCCTGTAGAGGCAACAACAGCAAAACAGGACACCGAGCATTGCAGTCACTAGCTTGGAGAGCTGTGTTGAATTTTGCTCTTCAGTCCCATGACTCCTGAAAAGATGGAGCAACCACAGTACTTAGATGTTAGCATGATCATAGCAGAGATGGAGCAGCCATCCTATCTCCCGTCTGTTACTGATGACACCTGTGGAGAAACACATGTTGGGACACTGTAGTGGAACTTCTTTCCCACATGGTGGAACCTTCCCACATAGTGGGACTTCTTTCCTCATACCTCAAGCCTTGATTCTCTTAACTGCCCTTTTTGATGCCAGCAATTCCTTTTCTTCTTCATATGTACAACATCCTTGGTTTATCCAGTCATCACCAGGGAGCTCTGTGGGATTCAAGATTCCCAGTATATTGAAAATTTTGTGAGATTGGAATATGTGGTGATGGGTGAGAAAGTGGAAAAGATCATTTCTGTGATGTGGCTTGTTACTTTTACCATTCTTGAAGCCATTTGTCAAGCACTAAGTCAAATAACCAGTAACAGGACACTGTTCTTTAATCTTCACAATGAAAGAATCCTTATTTTTCAGCTATCTCCACCAGACTTTGCTCTTACATTCACAAATATCTTAGTCCTTCAATGGCACTGAAACCAGCAGGGATATTTGTAGAGTGAGATATTCTTCTACCAAATAAATACTCTCTGTGAGAAAGAGTGGTGGACTGAACATATTTGGCACAGTGAGGCATTCTGCAGAACTGGGGACAGCATGGGGGAGTGAAGGTGCCACAATCAACTATTTCAGTGAAAATAACTGAATGAGTCAGCTGTTATGTGTTAGAAGTGGTAATGGCGATAATGACCACACCTTGTGACCACGCTGCTCTCCTTTTGCCAAGGATTGTTTTCTATTGGGTGACCTCTTCTTCAGGGTAGTCAGGATATTTCTGCTACTGCAATGCTTTCACACAAAGGTTCTTTGTGCCAAATAACATCATATTTTTGCCAGAGGGTGTTCATGGTTATTGTTTCTTCAATGCGTCTCTAATTAATTTTGCCAAAGCCACCCACCTTCTGCCATCTGTCAGGTGGCAAGAAGAAAGAATGTGGCTTCATACAAATAGACATTTTGAAGGACAGAAGAACATGTGGTGAGGTGAGAAGGATATGGAGACAAATTCAGATCATCACCTCACAATAGCTTCTTTTATATGATAGCTTACGAATCATAATGGTCTATTATATCTATATAAACTAGGGAGTTAAAAACCCACAGATTAAGAAAGTGCAGCAATGTTATGAAGCAAGACACACTAAATCCCTTTTTGGTCTAATATATCAATGACAACAATAATACAGTTATTGTAGTGATTCTTTTTAACCAGTAAGCTGAGTCCTTATAGACAACGCTCATAGTTTATACTTCCCATAAGAATAAACATGTATTATCTTTTACCTTAACTGTTTCCACATTTCCATATGCTTCCAGTTATTTATCTTAATTGTGGAAACCAAAAAAGACACAACATGTGAAGAAATGGCTCGACCTTCCTTCCATAGGCCACACCCTATATTCTTTGCACTCTCCAAAGCTACCTTGCACTTTGATTAACTTGACTAGGAGTTATGTTTGTGTATATACCAACATATATATAATGTGTATATAACATGGCCTCACATGGCTCCACAGCACTGAACTGAAATTCCAGTAGAACTTCAGCTGTGGTATTAAACATGTATTTACAATTGCATGTGGGTTGCAAGAAAATATTTAAGAGTCCATGGAAACTTTTCTTTAAAGTATACAATCTCTAAATATTTGGGTTTACATTATGGTCCTTTAGTTAGGATTTATTAGACTATTTCATATTTGCCTTTCTGTTTATTTTGTAAAAGTATACTTGTCTAGCACACATTTTTATGCCAGCCTTGCTTTGCATTTTTACAGTCTGCTAATTAGACCATTTTAACTAATTTGTTTGCATTTTGTATGAGCAAGTTGGGCTTTTGGATTGACTAATGTAATTGCAGCCAGTTTCTGCCAAATACAAATTACTCTTTCTAGTGTGAGCTAGAGAGAAAAGTAAATATTTAATAGCCATCAATACCCTTGCAGCATTTTAGAGTGTGCTTTTTTCCTATGGAAAGTTTAAATAATTTCTTCAGTGCTTGATTGCACTTTAATGTTAAGAAATTATTTTTTAATCTTCTTTGAAATAATAATGAATTAGACATTTTAGCATCTCCGTAAGGGTTTTACTTCTGTGCACTTTGCAGTTTTAAATTCCAAGCTTTAAGATCTGGTACTTTCATGTTTGAAGTTTATTTGTGTAGCTTTTCATGTATTGAATACTGTCTCCTGAAACCATTTTCCTGGAATGTACTTGGGTTTTAATGTTTCTAAGTGGATGAAGTCAAGTCTTACAGCAATGTGGGACTTTTGCTTGCTTTCCCTTTTTTTATTCTTTTTCAGAAGAGAATAGGAGAAGAGAAGAACTTGTTACCAAACCTCAGCATTATTGGAATCTGTCTTTTGAACAGCAAATCTGATGTTCTTCATCTCTGCAGAAGTGGACATAAAGGCATAGGTACACCAGAGACTTAAGCAGGCTAAAGATCCTCAATTTCCAACCTTAATGTTCCCAGGTACTTGCCACAGTGCAGATTGAGAAGACCACCTGCTTGCCAGGGCAGGGCAGCACTCTTCCTTCCCCTCTTCCTTTCTCACACCTCCCTCCTGCCATGACCTACGCAGAGGACAAGGGTATGTCTGCCTCACCCAAGGGGCTGCCTCCAAAACTTTATACACAGACCACACTTCTCAGATCAGGACCAACATAAAAGTGCTGAAAGGTGTTGCTTTCTGACAAAATTTAGCAAGGGTGCTCTTCACCCTGGTGTACCCACCTGCACAGTGTCAGTGCATTTTCACAGGGGTATGAGTGTTTCAGCCTCTAATTTCTTTTTCCACATGAAGCTTTCAATTGCATGGGTCCCATAAGTGTCTTAACCAATGGCCTAAGGAGTGGGGCTGCTGTTGCTCTCTGTCTCCCAGTGAATGTGGGAATAATCTGTGGAAAGCAGAAGGGTTTGAGCAAGAGTGGTAGGTAATGGTTACCTGGTGCTGGGGTTGTCTTAGTACATTTCCAACCTTAGCTTACCTCTTGTCAGTCATCTTGGGCAGCTATACCAGTCCCAGAATGCTGTGGGAAGCAGAACCTGCCTTTGGCCATCTTACTGTTTCATCTGACAAAGCTAAAATGGTAACAGATCTAAGGAAAGAGAAATCAAAACACCTTTTAGCTGAGCTCTTGACGTGTCAGTACTCATTTTCTTTTCAGATAGGGTGCAACTTCAAGTAATATTAACCCATCCATAATTATTAATTAAGAGGGTGAATACATAATCACTGCCAAGTCACAACAAAGGTCCATGTCATCATCAGGCTATATAACCAGATTCTGAATTTCATAACCACAACAACCAAATTCTCTCTCTCTGTCCCGTTCCTGTTACATCAAATGTGTCACAGAGCGTGAAACAACATGTTTTTGATGGATGCTCTATCACTGTCTCTCGTTATCTTTACAATCTTCCCATCATGCACTATGAACAGGTGCGCTGCAAAAGGTAATCTTTTTTAGTTTCTGGTATTTGCCTGGCCTAGATGGATGGGGAGGTGATTTGATCAGTGAACTAACCATACTGTTCTGTGAAAATTACTATTAACAGTCAGTTTTACCTGCCCTCCTGGATAAGTTTAAGTATGGCGTTCAGTTAGTAAACCCAACACTGCCTTTCTAGGATATCTGCAAGTCTCACAAGCATCAGTAGCAAATTTGAGCATAACTCAGTGGTAATTCATCTACTTGGATTAAAACCTAATTTTGTAGATGTAACACTACATTTAATGCTAAAATTTAATACTGAAAATCTGTAACAACAATAAATGTAATAAAAGTAGGTTTAATACTAAATTTCTGGTGCATATTTTTCATTATGGACATGGTCACTCTTTGGGAACGGTGCTCTGTGGTCCTAATTCATACTTAATTTCTTGAATAAGTACTTGTTGTTCCTAGATACAGAGAAGAATAACTTCCTGTGTATCCTTATACTTGTTATTTTGGTAACAGTATTTTGGAAACGAAGAGGACAGATTATCAAATGGATTTGAGTACGTACCCAGTACTTTTCTGAGTGTGCCTATCTGAAAATATATTGAAAATCTGGTGTGATTCTGGTACCCCTGAGAGGAGGTAAAAGAATGGAAGCTTTGAAGATGTTGGTACCATCACACAAGGACTGTCTAAAATAGCTGCATACATTGTCTTTAGAAATGAGAAGGAAGTTAGGTTATTTTCTCACTTCTGACCATTCTACAATTTATCCATGACTATATTCTCTTGCTGCTAATAGGATTACTCACACAAGTAACACAATAGCACTTCAGTCTTGAGCAGTTGGCCTCCACACTGATATACAAGTGAACATGTCAGCTGGTACTTACTGTGATGCAGAGAACAAATCAACCAAGAACTGGACTGGCTCTGTTTTAAGTCATAGATAACTGAAATCTATTTTAATCATTTCAGTCACAGGAACGTATTTTCTAAATGCGTTGTGTCAAAACATCCCAAAAAGTGACATGAAATCCAAGGCACATGTTTTATTCTTGATTACATTTGCAAATTCAATCTCAGTCCTTTCAAGGCATTTTGAATTTAAAGTAATATTGTTAAATGCTTGTGTTCTCGATACTTAACTAAAGCAGTGCCACAGGAATATTCAATAAAGGACTTCAGCACAATAATTCATTTATTCACTGAATACCCTGTCTTAACAACTGATAATTTTTACAGATCTAACCCCTCTCCAGAGATCTAATCATTCTCCAAAATGTAATGACAAGAGATGAGATGTTAAAAGAAAAATATAGCACTTTCCAAATTGTTCAGTAAATAAATATCTAACATAAAATACAGATGCTTTTCACCAGCTACATCACAAGACCTTTCAGTGTCTGCTCTTGGCTTATAAACTCTCTATTTCTTTAAAAGCCTATGAAAATCAATGTCTTTACAATGTCAGGTCCTTGTAAGACTGTGCAGGGGAAACAAATCCCAGACATTTAGTTTTCTAAAGCTACAATGGTGTTTCTCACACTGACTCAGCCTGAATGCTTCTGCTGTGCTAGGTTGTGTCAGTAATTTTCAGAATTTCATATTTCAATGCAAAATTATTTGTTTGAAATTTTGGCTATTTCTAAGCCCAGTATTTCTGTGCCAGAAGAACAGTTTGAATGTAAGGGATGATGCATGAGTGTCTCTGTTGCTGTTACACTCCAACAGAATTCTTGATCCAGATGATGAACATAGAGTATGGTGTAGCAGTTAGTTCTTAAACATATATAAACTCTGATGAACTTGTGCTCTGTCCATAACATTTTTCCACTAAGGATAGACATACAAATTTCCACGTGAACAGCAAGACATTTTGCAATAATTGTGTGAACTAAAAGGGGAAATGTCAATCATCAATTTTAGACTACTTTATTTATACAAAGCAGTAGATGTTTCTAGTGTTAATTAAGCTCTTACCAGTATAAGCGTAGTGAAATGTTGTCCAAGAGAAGCTGTTGCTTCATTTTACGTCATTTGCATCTGTAGTTTGGACTTAATAGAACAAAGTGAAGATATGTATGGGGAAAGTATGTGAGGAAAAAGTGCAAGCAAAGCAGTGATGTAAATAGCATGACAGAAAGAAAAGCTGAAGAAATAAAAATAATGGTCTGATTAGGTGTTGGTGGAAGATTTTCTACTCACCTATGCTAGAAAGTGGTATTAAAATATCTGGTCCCCACAGAGCTTTACATTAACATAGGACTTCTGCAAAATTTAGTGTCTTGATCAGTGACTGGGTTTGCATCTCCAAGAGTTTAGATCTGCATCTGACCATCACCTAAGTAACGCACTTTGACACAGCACATTGCTTGCGTGGCTGTCAACTATAAAAATTTGTTTGCAAAGATGAACCTCACTTAAAAAGGTGATAAAGACATAATGAACAGGAGCCAAAATTTTTAATTGTTAATCCGTTCTATAATGTATGTGAGATATACTTAAAAAAAAGAGGAATGCCAGTTATGTTTGAAAGTGGCTTCAGATTAACAAGGGCAGATATAATCCCAAGTACTGTTCAAAGGTCAGTGAAAAGTTTAAAGGTTAAACCCTGACACTTTTTTTTTCAGTTCAGACTCCAAAGGTTCAAAAAGAGAGGCCCATTTCTACTTCCAGCTATGCTAGTGTGAATTTAGTATTCATAAGTGCTTGGGTTTAGCTGAATTGATGTGGATTTACAGCACAAGGACTACCAGCTCTGGCTCTATACAGTTGCTTTGCAGCTTGGTTGAAAGAACAGATTTTGTTCAACCGCCACTTTCCCCTGGAAAAAAAAAAAATATATCCATGTAAATTGGCCCATGGAGTTTTCAGAGCAGAGAAGCTACCCAAAAGACTCTGAATACACTGTGGAGGCTGAAAATAAATATACTGAGAAAGGTGATTTCCATATTAAATAAACTGATTTGATACTCATTGTCTCATAGCAAGAATAGTATTATTTCACCAGCAGTTTTACAGCATTTTTAAATATGGTGCAAGTGTTGGATTATATTTTACAAGGGACGTTTGTTAACAGTAATAACATCATAACCCTATTTCTATAATAACCTAACAGAAGACACACCACTGAAGAAAAGAATGTCTTATCTCAAATGAGATTTCCAACTAAAATAATCTGAGGAAATATATAACAACACTGTGACTCTTGGGTGACTTCATGTTTTCTTTTCTACTTGTTTTTCTACTATTATCAATAATAAAACCATAATATTTAGCAAAAGCTTTAAAAAATGTCAACCAATAAATAAAAGTATTCACATTTGCATCTTTTATTCCTAGAGAAATCCTTCAAGTCTACCTCTTGGACTCTACTCTTACCCACGTTCCCTGAGGACAGAAAGTCTTCCAAGAGGTTCAGGGTCACTCCTGATACAAATTGCAAACACGATGCACTTGAGCTCTGGGGCACTGCCTTCACCTCCTCTCTGCCAGCCACACTACGCACCAAAAGCCACACTACACACCAATTGCTCTGTCCTGCCCAGGTCCCTGAGCAGTAACTACTGGGGAAAGATGCTTAAAGAAAATGTACAGAGTTTAGTGACAAATATATAGAAAGAATACAAACCACATTCTGCAAAATCCCTTCAGGCATCTTCCCAGAACGTTATCCAAAGAGGCAGCTGGGTTAACAGCAGCAAGAAGACTCTCAGGATCCCTTAACTCTCCCCTTGGTCTTACAGGCTCTTTGAAATTACCTGCTCTGCTCCTGTGTCCTCCAGTTAGTTCTTCCTCAGCTCCTTGCATTTCATATCCCACCTCTGTGTTGTCTCTTCAAGTGTCCCCTCAGCATCTCCACTGCTCCCCAAAGCTCCCACTCCCATTCATACCACACTATCCTGCTGCTTTCCTGTCCCTGCACAATGCCGATCCACGGACAGTTCTCACCTCACAGTTCTCTGTCTGATTTTCAAACCATATAGCACTATGGAGGGGCTTTTTATAAAATATTATTTTTTAGATTTTATTTTTTTTCCTTTTGAAACTCTCTGAAGGAACTAGACAAGATTTAAGTCATGACCTCATGCAGAAGGAAGGACCAAGTGTTGCATAAGGGGCAAAAATGAGAAATGGCAGCCTTTTTATAATACATCCAAATATTCCTGAAAAAATATTATATGGTTCTGGAAATTACAACTGGTCTTATGACCCACCTTACAACTTGTGGCTTGAAAAGCTGCAAGACTTTTCTTCCCCTTGATCAGATATCTGTAAAAGCACTTCCAGCAAGAAGAGTTGCCCATGCAACCTTGTAGGATTTTTTTACCTTTTCAACCTTTGTAAACTTTCATACAAAGAAATTCAATTGCTTGGATATGGATAGAAAATGGATCCACAAGAATGAGAACTTGGGCAGTGTATATTAATTTTAAAAGTCAAAGAAATATTGATGGAAAACACTTCTGCATCTTCCACTAGAATTACTGAATAGATTTGATTAAATATATAAACTTCACTTTGCTATTCAAGTTCATCAAGCATGTTTGGAATAACAATTATTTTATTAACATACTGACATAATCTAGTCAAACAAAATTAAATGTGTTTTGGGGTAATAAAATGTAAAGCCTTATTTAAGTATCTTTGCTTTTTTAAAAAAATGGAGAGACACAGATTTCTGCAGAAGCAAAATTATATTCCCACAAAAACTTTAAACTAAAATAATTAACCTCAGCCTTGCCAGAAGCATCTTCTTCCGCAGGGGCATGGTCCAGCTGTCCTCAAAGAGAAATTTTAGTTTCAGAAAGCTCTTGGGAAAAATTTACAAAATACACTGTTACGCTATTTATAAAATACAACAAGTTGTCTCTAATCTGTTCCCACTAATCCGTGTAAAACCAGAAGAAAAAGAAAAAATTGCTCTTAGAATAAAAATTCTCAAAGAGTCGTAGGGACATAGAGAAGCTTCTGAAGGGAAAAGTTTCATTTTAGGTAAGACATCACATTCAAACCATGACATCGGCTTAACAACCTGTACAGGCTCAATTTATGCATCTGGCATCAATTTATGCCAGACTTTCTGAACTGTGAAACATGAGTGATATTTCTTACCTTGCTCAGAGCAGCCGACACACTTTAGTTTGAACAATATTTGATTTTCCTTGTCCCATTGCCTGCTCTGGTGCACTAGGGTTGGCCTTTTTAGCATCTTAGCATGACATCCTTGTTATCTGTTGCCTCAAAGTTTTTGATGGTGCCATATATGTACATGATGCCCCATAAGCAGCAAGGTTCAAAACTGACGAATTTGTGCACCCATGCAATAATCTACATGCAAGAATAATCTAGTTAATGAAAAGATGGCCGGGGGAAAGCATAGCCTGTCTGTAAGCTTGGGATGTGAGAGGTAGCATGGGCTGTAGTTGGCACTAGGAAGACCTAAAACTGCCACTGACCCATTGCATGATTCTGAGGAAGCCATTACACCTTTCTATTGTGCTTTTCTTCTCAGTCTTCATCTCTCCAACCCGGCAGCCCTTCACAGCAAGATCTGTCTCTTACGATTTGTGTCTCACAGTGGGAGCTCAGCTGGAGCTTCCAAATTAGAGCTGATTGGGAATTTTTCAATGAAATTAATTTTCATTAGAAAATGCAGCTCAGTTTCAGTGCAGTTCTGCAGTTGTGGGGATGCTCACCCAATATGTGAGGCTGCAAATTCAGATAATAACTCTGAAAAATACGTTATTATAGGAAGTAGATCATCTCTAGCAGGAGCTGTGGAGTGCACCTTGCCCTAGGATAACTATCAGGCTGTGGATGAATTGGCACAGTCATCTGTAGTTAGAGAGACAGCAGGTCAGGAATTCGAACCTGAGTATGCTAGGAGAGATCACATGCTGTACATCTCTTGTTGTTGTGCTTGCTTGTTTGTTTTTATAAAAACAACCCTTCTAAAAGGACTTGGATTTGCTACAGGAAAGAACTGGAGCATCATTGAAATCCTGTAAAGTTTCATGGGTGGGTCTACTTGGTCTCACTCAGTTCTGCTCTGAACCCTGCAAACTGTTAACAGTGAGATCAGACATATTTTATCTCGTAAAATACTTACAGTCTGAAGCAGACAGACCATTTCGGAATTAATCATGACCAAATATTTGAGGAGGGTTAATGACAAAAAGAAAGATAATTTATTTTTTTAAATAATTCCAAAGAGAAATAGAAAGACCTTCTGGTGATTAGTAAAAACAAGTTGTCCCCAGCATGAGGAAGGAGATGGCAGTAGGCGGGTGTGGGCAAAGAGAATAATTGGATCAGTAAACCAAAAGAAATAGTAACAAAGTTTAGTGGAGACAACAGGAAATTAAAGCATGGAATTAGGGGGAAAGTGGTATGGTGCTTTAGTAAGTTTTGATGTGCCATAATGAGAGCAAGGAAATAACCAGGAATTTCCAAAAGTTTTATCATTACAGCTTTTAGAACATTTCCTTAGTATCTTCTGAGTATTAATTTTGGTGGAACACTCTGAAGAGAGAAACACTTTAGAAAGAGGTTTTTTTTATAAAAAGGATTTGTTGTTATGAAGCAGATCTCCACTATACGCCAGCATAAATTGCTAATTGTGTAGAACACTGCAGCAATATCAAAATGGCAGTGCTGAAGTGAAGATGTGTTTTCTCCCCTTCCTAGCCCCACTTCAGCTTCTCATACTGACTGGCAGTCTAAAACAGCCTGTGTTTCTAACCCAGAGAGCAGCTGAGTCATGTTCAATTCACGTGGTCACTTTGCATCTGAGTATGATTGCACTACCAATGTGGCATCTCCAAAGAATTTGCAAAGTATCATTTGCTGAAACAGCAACTCTGTAAACATGTCTCCAGGGGTCTTTTTGTACAAAAGTTAAGACTATCAGGAATATCGTTTCACTTATGCTAAAGATTTGTATGGGATCACGCACTATTCTCTCTCTAGCCTCTGTCTAGCAAATGCCAAATCTGTGTGCACGGCTGTGAACCTGAGGTCAGGGTTCAGGCTCTGGTGTAACTGAAATCAGGACAGAGTCTGCTGCCTGGCATTGGCATTGCCACTGTGCTCACCCTTCAGGAAAACTAAGGCCTCTTTCTCTGGGAGCTAATTTTGCTTGATCACACTCCTTAAGTTTCCATTCTCTAATTGTTCACTTTAGACTCACCCAGAACAAATCATTTTTCCAACTTGCAGAACAATATTCCAGGAGAATATATGGAGAAATTAGTCAAACCCTGGAAGAAATCTCAAAAAAATATTGCATCGGCAGTATGAATTACTAACAAAACCACTAGATTAGGCTTCTTCTCTTTTCCAGTGCAGGATGATGGCCTGTATTACTTTCTCAGAAACAAAAAAAATCATCTCCTTTTAAATGACATGGTCAGTAAAAAAACAATGAACTATGGAGTCTTTTGCGGGGAAAAGATTTGCCTGTGAACCTTCTGCTACATAAATTGAGATTAAAAAGAGAAAAATTTGAGACAAACAAGCACTGACCTGTGAGTGAGAGTTAAGCAAACACATAGATGAATTCAGAGGTGCAGCCCTGTGATGGGGAAATACCCAGGGTAAGAAATGTTTACAGAGGAAAGTTCTGTGGATTTTCAAGCAAGGGAATAGCAGTGGTTACCTCCTGCTGAAATATCATAGCCGCAACGAAGTGGCAAAGATGACAACTGACATGTCAGAGACACATAAATCTATCCTTATAGGGCTGACAACTTGGTATGATTGCTTTCCAAAGATAACTTTATAACTTGCTGAAGTGTGATTTAAGGATGCCCTGGAGCAGCACTAACCTGTGTACCTTTCTTGTGGGTAACTTTATAAACTATAGCTTTAGTTAATAGCTTATGTAATTTTTCATTTGACCTACGGGTGTCCCATGTGGGTGGGATTTTCAAAAACACTCGGGCCCAGATCCACAAAGGGATTTACACAGAGGCGGTTGCACCTATAATGTGTGTAAGAAGCAGAGCAGAGACCTGGCCACAATTTAGCCTGTAATCTAGCAAGGACGCAGGAGAGGGGCAGCAACACCCTTAAATATTCACCAGGAAATCTACCCATGCTTATGTGTGAAATTGCTCTGGACTGTGGTCATGTCTTAGCTCTGTTCCCACCAAAATGTAGTAAAATTAGGTGCCAACCAAGTGCTCTTGAAAAGGCCAGAGTGAATCTTTCTTTTCCTATTGTAACCTTGATCCTTTCTAAAATATCTTTTAGAAAGAAGTACTTGAATTTTATTATCAGGTAGACCACTTCAGCAGGAAAAATGTGTGTTGTTTTTATTTCAGTGTTTTGTTTTTCAAGTGAACTATTGTATATACATGCAAGAATAAAAAGGATGATAAAAAGGATAATACAATATCCAGTTTGGTCCCAGTGATGCCAGATGTGTTTAATCTGGAGCAGTTGATAATCTCTGCATGGAATTTGGGCTGTAGATCTCTGAACACATCTTGCCTTTTGATGCTGGCAAAGAGCAGGGGTGGTATCTTCATATATGTCAAACACTAGGATAAATTATCTCCTCCATGGGTAACAGGTCACAAGCAGCTGTGTATCTTATAAATAAGCCTTTAGGGAAGCTGCTTTATTTCCATTTTTTCCATGTCTTTTCACAAAGCCAAACCATCCCCTGTGGCATTTGGGCAGTCAGAAGACAGTTGTGTTTGAAAGGCTGTAAATAGTCAAACTACATAAATAGATGTGAAAAGCTGAGGTCCTTGCAATGCCATGCTACAAAATAGGTAGACTGGCAGCTTTTGCAGGAAGGCCCGGTGGTGATTTGCTTCCTCAGATCAAGAGATCTTTCAGCGAGTGTCTCTGAAGAAAAGCAAAGTGCAGGTTGCACTGGCCTCGCATCTGTGGAGCAGACACCTACTTTTCTGAAGGCTGGTGCATTCACCAGGACATTACAAGCTAAACTCTCAGAACCATGTTCTGACTCCAGTCAGCGGCTGAATTTACACTCCTCTTATTGGGGAGAAATCGTCTTGAAAGCAGTAGAGGACCCCAAGGCTGTTTAGAGCTCCTCAAACGCTCAAGTGTAGTGGTAGCAGAACATAATCATCTGGCTTTCACTATGACAGGTAGTAAACCCAGTAAACTTAACTCAGGGTAAACTTCTGTGGGCTGCAGAGTGAACTGGAGAAAAGTCTTTGTTTGTCCTCTAGGGACAGTGTTATGGGAAAGCCTATAAAGTTGTAGGTCCAAGCACAGAGCCTCCACTGACTTCCAGGGGAGCACCAACTGCAGATAAATAGCAGTGTGAAGGCCTAAAGGCATGATAAGAATTCATCTCCAAAGCATTATAAGTTTATTTTGCTTGCACTTCCAGGACAGACAAAGTATGGTAACACTACTGCTGTTGTAGTAGTATGGTCTAAGGATAAGAACTGCAGGAAGAAGTAGTATTTTCTCCTAGACCAACTGTTTTAACTAGCAGGAAAAAAGCTTGCAGACACAAGTCCTTTTTAGTATACAAAAACCTTCCTCCCGCTATTGATATCAGCTATTCTAGTAGAAGAGGTTTCTTTTCCCTTGGAAACAAAGTGAGATCTGAACTCTGCTCCAGTGCAAAATACTGGGTGATCTATGCCTACACAGTAAATAAGCATGGAAAATGTTTATTGGGAAATCCAATGAATTCACAACACCCTTTTTCCTAAGACTGACATGATTTTAAGGTTAGTCAGAAAAGAGATTTTTCCCAGTGGATATATTTTGTAGGCATAGTGATTTAAAGTCACATCCTTGCAGGAAATCATCATGGAGTATCTGAACTCAAATCCTAAGGGTGAAATGTGGGCCCTGCGGAATTGGTATGGTTATAAGAATGCACAGGCCTTGTAATAGCATGTTTGTAATAAGGTGGAAGTTGGTATAGAGAATGGGAGAAGAGGAAAGCATATTCTACCCTAAAGCACTTGCACCCTGACTCTTAATAAGCAGTCAAGTATGTATTTTATGCTGCATGGCACTTCAAGATTTATGACCTGTTGTCCTCACTGATAAAGAATATAGCACTTACACACAAGTAGCAGAAAAATCATATAAAAATAGTTTCAGCTACTTCCAACTTCAGAGGAAGAACTAAAGTGGTGCTGTTGTCCCTCAGCATCAAAAAACTTCCACTTTGTCAGGTAAAATGCACCATTCATCACTTGGTGCAAAACATATGTTCTTGATAGTTTTAGCATTTCATTCCTTTTGCACTCTCTAGCTCTTAAATGAGGGAAAATCTGAGGATGATGCTATAGTATCATAGAAAAGGGAAGCAGGTGTTTTTTTTTTTTAAAAGCTCTCTAGTTCCAAGGAACTAAGATATTTCTTCTAAGTATTCATTGCAAAGACAGGAAAAACTAAGGAAAAGTGACTCCAAAGTACCATTTGGGGTGCATGTTCTCAAAAACTATTTTCTCTTACACATACATTTTGTGGGCTTGAGCATTACGTCCAAAGAGATGATTGGGGACTACTGAAAAGCAAACAGAAACCTGAAAGCAGGATAGTCTCCTAGACCCCTGGGCAGGTACACTGTGTTTCTGAGGCTGCCTTAAAGTCTAAGTCGGTCATTCTTACTCTGTTATGGTACATGATCTAAAAGAAAGTAGTAGCACTGTTTCCTCTCACCCATGCATTTTCAGTCAGTGTTCACTTTAATCCCATGTGCCATCAGAGACTCTTTCTTAATGTGTATTATTACTCTGGCCAGCATGGAGGGTTTCTCTTGGCACCGCCAGATGTAGGAGTAGTATAAATATATTCAGTGCTACAGTGATAAGCAAAGTCTTTAAAATAACACAGATCTCAGCATACATGCATATTCAGATGTAAGGCACATTCAGCATTAACCTAAACAGAGGAAATCAGGTAAACTGGCACAAGCACAGAAAGCAAGTATGAAATGAGTCTTGATCAAATGGTTTCTACTTCATTTATTTTTGTCCTACTCTGACTGGTATAACTTATAATTAGTTTCTGCCTGCAGTGGTGTGGTTCCAAAGAATGGTGGATTAAGAAGAAACTCTAGAATTTCTCTGTAACTTGACAAGTTATAACCTGAAAAGCTACACTTAGTCCATTAAAGATTTTTCACAGTGACATTTTAGTGCAGCTAGGGAAATACGCCACTTTGCCATTTATCATTTTCAGGGCATGGACAGTGAAAAGGAGGTTGCTATGAAGAACAAAATAAAATAGATTACACGTATAGAAGTGAGGTGAAGAATACTGATAAATATACACCACTGAATGTCAGCAAATGTCACTTGAGAAGCCATTTGCAGCTACCAGAACAGCCTTGCAAACCGGCAAAAGTAGTAAAACCAGGCAAAACAAGTTGGGTGTACTCACTTCCACATGAATAAGCAATAAACCTCTCTGAAGTTACACCAGAAAGTTGTTAAACTTGATAGATGAATCTTTTCCAAATTGCTCTGTCGCATACTGTATATGGCTACAAAGGACTATGGATGGTTTAAAAGAGAAAAGAGAAAGCATTGCTGAGAATGCAACAATTTAAGCATTTTTGTTGAAACACTTGTGTTCTGCTTTGTATTAAAGGGACAGTTTGAACAAAGGAGTGATTCATCACACCGTTTTTTCTTCCACGGGGCTGCTCTTTTTTTGTCTGAACTTCGTTATCAGAACTATTGTATTATTACCATTTCTCCTTCAACTATATTTGCTGCTCTAGCAACAGGGCTTAGAGTTAAATCAATCTGGGTTTGGTAGGCAGAAACGTTGCGAATGAAAGCTTTTCTGCCGAAAAACTTCTAATGATAGCTATCTAGGATGCCATCTAAGTGTGAGCGAAAGACCTGCAAGATGTCTCCTATCTTTCCAGCAGCATCTGATTTGTAGATCTATGGATCAACTCCATTTTGGTTTATAGACACGTTGACCTGGAAAAGGCTCTCCTTGTGAAAGTTACAATACTTGAGAGACAACATCAAGATTCCTTCAGGCTTATTTTAATCTGGGCTGTCTGTTTGCAGCCTCTTGAACTACTCTTCATTGATAATAAACAGAAGTGAAGATCTTTGACTCAGAAAATATCTCCAAGGAAAAGTAGAAGTTCTTAACATTTCAGAAACTCTGACTGCTTTTATATTTAATTTTCCATGAGATTCTTCCTCCCAAATTCTAATTTATCTTAGCAAAATCAGAGACAGCCTGCATCATTTTGATTTCATGAGACTGTTATCCCCAGACACCACACTCATGCAAATTTCAGATCAGTTTTGTTTTCATTAGTGAAAAGCAGCAACATGGATCACATAAATGGGGTCATACAGGAACTCCTTTATTGAAAATATTTCATACATGCTAAGATACACTGACTGTAGAAGCATTTCAGTCAAACTTCTCACCATATGTTCATGTAAAAGCTATAAACAACCAGCCCTACAACAGCATCCTAAAGCCTGTGAGTTTAAATCTTTGAAGAGAACAAATTTCTTGTACTTACAGATCCTGCAGATGGAGTAAGGGCGAACCTTCCTTTCTTGGGCAGGATGTTTATACAGTGAATTTTCTTTGTACGAGTCTTCACTCTGTTCTTGCAAAATCAAAATCAAAAGTGATCCTCATTAGCCAAACTGAACCCTTTATTAAATTAAATCTAAAGCCTGTTTTAGAAATGAACAATGAAAATCAGAAAACAAAGATTAAACCGATGGGTTGAACTTTCCTGAACTGCTCCCCGCCCCCCTCCCCCCGATTCTTTGAAAACTGAAGTAATCTTTGAGGCAGAACAGGCATTTGACAGCATCCGTCATCCAGAAGCTCTGTAGCAGTAGTGCTGCTTCTTTGGTCTTGTTTTGAATTTCTCTGTCAATTTGAATAGACACAACAGAGTCTCAAGGAGCGATGCTCGCAAGCTGAGAAGGCAAGGACCGTGTCGGATGCAACAAAGGGGAAAAGATCTATCAGTTTGTTACTTCACAAATATCAGCATCCCCAAAAGCTTGTCCTGTTACATAAAAGTGTGCAGATCAGTGAAAAACACAAGAAAGCTTGTTTACCTTTTATATGTGAAATGTAATATGTGTTACGTAATAATATGCTCAACGTTCTTTAGAAACTCTGAAATGCATTACATATGCACACACTTGTCTTCAAAAGAGACGAAAATACAGTTTCTTAAAGGGTATTTGAAAAGTAGAAATGCTTGGCCAAGAGGTTTTAAAGGAATTCTTGAACAAATAGGCATCACATGAATAAATGTGCTGATTTTGCGACAAGCGCTGAAAAGAAACTTCTGGTTAGCAGCCTGCCTAACCTAATGAATGGTTTAGTCCTTCCTTCCTCCATCTTAAGCATGAAAGCTGCTATCCACACCCCAGACTTGATCTAAACTACTGAATGCGACAGGGAAGTGCCTACTGACGTTGGATCAGGCCCGACAGCCTCCAGGCTTGACCCTGTAGGCCTGCACCAGCCTGAAGCCAACCTACGCTTCCCCATCACCAAAAGTCCCTCAAATGCAGCTGTTAAGGTAGGTGCCAAATACCTGAAGCTCTTAATCAGACAGATCTTGTCCTTTGGAAAAAGTAGAAATTTTGCCCGAATAAAGCAGTGCAGGATTTGGTACAGCCAGTAAGAATGAAGAATCATAGTTTCTGTTATCAGGGGGTTTTGATACATTTGTCTTTCTCAGTAAAAAGAACATACAGTTCTAAGTGGGGCGGGGGTCATTTTTTTGTCCTTTTTTATTTTAATGGCTAAACATTGTAACGCTAGCTAAATAGAAATTCTTGTCTGTTAATAGGTTCCTTTAGTTTGTAATAAATAGGAATGCTAATGACTAAAATTTGGTATTTGGTATGCATTAGCTTTTGTAAGTCTTTTCTTTACAGCCTTCATTGACATTCAATATGGCAAGCTTCCTTTGAAACATATTTATAAAATAACTACAGTATAATTAAACCAACAAAGCCATCTTTTAAGTAAGCTTAATAGCTCAGTTTTTCACTCTGTAAATTTTTTATTTTAAGGAGGAAAAAGAGTTAGGCTTCAATTCTACTGTATATTTCATTTTGCATCTAATATTTTCTTTCCATTTGCAATCTGTGCATATCTAATCCTTGACAACTGTGATTATTAATAAGTGTGCATGAAAAACATGCTTCGTAGAATCTTCCACAAGAATATTTTTGTTAATGAGAACTGAAACATATCTTGGCAAAGACAATGTATGTAATATATATGTGTGTATATATACATAATAGCTAATGGTGGTGTAGTTAATCCACAAAAATGGATTAATAGATATGGCAGGTAATAATCAAAGTGGATGCTGTTTAATAAATGTAACTAAAAATATTTTAATGATATAAAAGCAATAGGTAAATAAAAGCAATTACATTTAATTTTGCTTTCAGCTTGTGAGCGTTTTCTGTAAGCTTTAATAGAGGGGAGAGCTTGTGCACAAGGCTAATGGTAGAGTCAGTGTTAGCATTATTCATTAGGGTTTCTAAGTAGTACTTACTCTGAGGTATTTCTCTGGAAGACTAAAATGTTCTTGGTAAGGGTACTTGGATCCTGATAACCCTAATTCATAATAATATCCCCCTCATTCAGAAAATTAAAGTTTACAGAGTCCTCAGCAGTTTGAAAATCTTTATTCTATTTAGAACCCTGATCATGTTTACTAAGGATGAGGTAAAAAGTGATAGCTCGCATTGTAGTAAGTGGAGCCTCATAACTGTTTCTTAAACTCTGTCCTCTACAGGCATAATAATATTGAGACCCCATTTACGGTATGGTGAATAAAAACAGTTGACATCATTGTTATAATCTTTATTTAAAACTGTTACCAAGGTTACAAATTACCATCACTCTGTGCAACAGGTCCCTCTGAAGCAGTATCATTACAGATTAACTGTAATGTGTAGGATTATAATAAAAGGCATAAGGGATTATGCACAAGCAAAAATGCTAGAAATAACACAAATACATCTACATTATACAGAGCATCGCGTTGCAAAACCTCTGCTTTCAACGCCGAAATACACAATGTGGCTTTTTGTTTAATTCGGGCCTTTAGAGAGATGTTAACCGTATCCTGAAGTGGCTTTTACAAATGTCAGGGAGCCGAGGGGGTAGGGTTTATCTCGACCTACAAAACCACCGCTGCTGGGAATGTTCTCACATCGTCTCCACTCTTCGCGGGGCACCTAGTTTGCCGGAACACACGCCTCCTTTGTGTGCAGCGGGGCCGGAGGGAGAGGGAGCGCTGCGAGCGGCGGCGGGACCCTCCGCAGCGCGGCCGCGGCCGCCCCCCCGCCGCCCGCCCTCGGGGCGCGCCCCGTCGGGGCGGCGGAGACCGGCCCGCTCCCGCCGCGCAGCCCCGGGCACGGCGGCGGAGGCCGAGGCCTCTCCCGACCCCACGGGGGGGGTCTCCCCCGCAGGGACCCGGTGGCTGAGGGGAAAGCGGAGCGGCAGGTGACCCTCCGCTCGCCCGGGATGCTGCCCCCCCCGCCCCCCCCGGCCAGCAGCCCCCCACCCCCATCCCCCGCTAAATCACTCCACCCCGCCCTCAACTTAGTGACACAAATCCGGGCTCTTAAAGTCTTGGCGACTGATCGTGCGCGCTCATTTATAAATAATGATCTCCATATAGATGCGTAACAGCAACACACCAGAAGTGTTTGGGGAGAAATCCGATTAAAGTCCATAGCTTTTTCCCGCTCTCTCTCCCGGAGCAAAAGTCTTGCCACAGGTCAGCTGCCGCGGCTGGCCCGGGCTGCGGGGTTAAGGGGAAGAAAAGGCTCCAGGCGAGCGGCTTCCCCCGGGCGCGGGTGGGGGCTGCCCCCACCGACTCGTCCTGCCGCGGCGCGGCCCGCCCGGCCCGGGGGAGGCGGAGGGGGAGCCGCTGCCCTGGTCGGAGCGTGAACTCTGCGGTCTAACGATTTCCCCCCGGCGCCAGCATCCCCCGGGGGTGGGGGGGGTCGTGGGGCCGCCCCGCTCCGCCTGGACCGGCCCGGGGTGGCGGTGACGCAGAAATGCGCTTTCCTTTCCTCTTTCGGGAGATTATGGGGAACTGGAAAAACAAACATCGGGCCGTTTCATGAAACCGGTGGAGAAAGCTCCGAAGGGAAAGAGAGCGGGGCACATCCTTTTAGAGGAAGGACAAGGGTTCTCTGAGGAGGGAAAACAAAAGATGACAGTGGTGGCTGTAACCCCACCATGAACCAAGGACCTCCTGGCCACGCTCAGAGAGCTAACCTCCCCGGACTTCCCATTACCTCTCCATGACACTTCACTAATGCTCACACAATGGCCAACTGAGCAGTTTAAGTAAAGATATTTTAACCTGAACTAAACATTGTCTCCAGACAATAGGATGCAAAGCAACATCTGGTACCACACATAAACAACGCTGTGCAACAGCATATGCTCGACGTCTCGAAGTTTATGTCAACACTGAGCAGCCGAGGAGGCTGCCGCTGCTCGGCATGAAATCTTAATAAATGGCTGTTTGCTGCGCTGCCGAGGTGAGCATCTAGGACGCTTCCTCCCGCGGCATCCTCTTCAGCTTGCGAGTGCCCGGCAAGACCTCGCCGGACCCCATCCGCGCCCATCCCGCCCGCCGTCGCAGCAAAGCGCCCCTGAGAGCCGCCACGGGAGAGCCCACCGTGGCCCGGCCTAGAGACAGCCCCGCGCCCCCGCCCCGCCGCGGCTCCGGCGGGCCCGGCTCGGCCCCGGCGCCGGTGGAAGCGGACGGCGCCGAACGGCCAACTTCGGAGAAGCGCTGCTTGAGAGAGGAGGCTCCGGGCTGATGAAACAACGGGAGGTGACCGCTGCAAACAGCTGTTCCTCATACATATTTCATTATACAATCAGATAATGCGTCTTACCACCTTCTCAATTATTCACAGATAAACATTTTCAAGACGTTCTGACATCTGTCTTAGGGCCTGCTATTAATTTAGTAATCACTCTGGTTAAAAATGTATGGGGACTGCAACCTCGCAAACCCTCCGATTTCACTTACGAGGACAACTTCCGTAACAGCTCGCCCTAAGCAGCGCATCAGGTCACAGAGATGAGGGGAGCGCACATTTTCACCCTGCAGCCCTCGGACTGCCCCCCCGGGGGGGCTGCGCCGGGCCCCGCGCACCGCCCCTGCGGAGTGCCTGGGCTGTGCAGCGCCGGGCACCTCCCGGCGCCCTCCGGAGCTCTCGGGGTGAAGCGCCGGGCGCAGGAGGCCGAGGGGGGGAGGAGGGAAAGGGGAAGGAGGAACGGCACCCGCCCTCCCTGGCGAGCCAGGAAACCACCCGGAAAAGCGGCGGCCGTCCCCTCGGTCGGGCTCTTGGCACTAGCGCTCCCGCCCGTCTCCACGGGGAAAGGGCCGCCCCGGAGGAGGACAGCCGCCTGGCCGGGGCTGCTGGACGCCTGCTCCCCCCGCACCCACCCGTGCCCCGCCAGCCCTCCACCCAGTGTTCCCGCCGGCCGCCCACCGGGGGGTGGCGGGGCCCGCCCAGCCGGGGCCAGCGGGACGCCGGGGGCAGCTCCCGCCGCTCCGCTCCGCTCCGCTGCAAAACCCGCGGGTCCCCGGCCGGGCGGCCAGACGCGCTCGTCCCTCCCGAGCGCCAGGAAACTTCTGCCAGAAAGTTTGTTTCGCTGCTGCTTGGGCTGGTTGTAAAACCGCAAGGCTTTAAGGAGTCGCAGAGTCTTACAACTGCCTCTTTTGTGACTCTGCCTTGTCAATAATCCCTCTTCTTAAAATAAGGAGCACACACACACCCCCCCCTCGAAACACACACGCACAACTACCAGATGTTACACGTGAACATTAAGGAGCGAGTTCAACGAGCGAAGGGGAGAATCAAATCTCGACAACTCTTTCAGACACTTTATTGATTAAATTAAATCATTCAGCGCCCCTCTCCTCCTTCCCCTTCCCCAGGCTACATCTTTTAACTACAAAATTCACACGCAAACAATGATCGGCCCCCTCCACGACCCGACCCCCCCCGTGCCCAGGTAAGTGGATGGAAACGCGTGCGTGTTTTCCCGCCCTGCTAGAAAAGCTCTTGATGACGACTAGTTCATAGATCTGCGGTCTCACCAGTGACACGGGGCTTCTGCTTTGCAGAAGGCGCAGGACCCACGCGTGAGCCAGCAAAACGACGGAGAAGTGGTGCTTTCAGCCTGGCCCCGCTCCTCTCCCCGTCCCGCGGGGCCTTGCCCCCCCCCCCCCCCCTTCCCGTCCCGGAGCGGGGACACCCGCGGAGGTGGCACACGGGGTGGGGTCCCCCCAGCTACCCCAGCTCCTCTCGGCGCACCCCGGCGGGTACCCGGCGTGCCGGTGTGTTTGCTCTAAAGCCGCAACCGGAGTCCCGGCAGTGGATTTCAGTTCAATCGCACCGCCAAGAAAAGTGCCGGCACCCAGGACGGCTGGCGAGTGTGGAAGCCTTTCTGCCTCGCAGGTGGCGGAAGGTAGGAGTATTTGGGGTCAGACGGAGAAGATGATGCTCTGTGAAATGGAAACACGAATTCCTAATGCTCCCTCAAAGTATTACCCACAGCTGAAGACCTTGCCTTCCCTTAAATGCTCTGTAAACAACAAGAGGTTTGGATCTACCTGGAATCCACGATTTTTAAAGTCAGAAATAAGGGGAATGGGGCTGTGAGCGTGCGGAGGGGAGACCCTTCCACCTCAGCAGCATTCATCGTGTTTTAAAGTGAAGTGTCAGAAGCCCTAGAATAAACCCGGCGCTGGAAGCTTTCCTCCAGCCGCTCCTGAACGGGTCCTCCGCTCGCTCAGAGCCGGTCTGTGCCCACCTGGCTCTGGACTTCAGCTCTCTGAAGTCCTTGTGTAGTTTCAACACTGTACTTGCAACGGCGTCCCGCTCACCGTCCCCACCCCAGTCTCAAGACCTCCTTCGCCCTATTGATTTGCGCTATAGCCAAACAGGGCGAAAAGACGAGAATTGTATTCGACAGATGCTGCTCACTCGTGAATAACAGGTTCAGCGCATACGGTATCTCTCGCCATTATCCTGTAAGTTAATATTGAGTAGCAATAGCTGTCTAAATATCAAAATCTATTTATAGGGGATGCAGAGCCATGACCTCTCCGTCTGACCTTCAGGAACCGCAGGCTGGAAAACAGGGCAAATGGAGGGGGAAAGGAAAAAAAAAGAAGGGGGGGGAGGAAAAGCCCAGGATTACAATGGAGATTTGTGCGTGGCGGAGCTGGGCTGGGCTGCCTTTGTTCCGAAATCCTGAGCGGGACTTGAACCTTTAGAACGGCACCGGCCCTGCGGCCGCGGGGAGGACCGGCTCTGTCCGACTTCTCTGTGTCCCCGCCACGATCGCGGTGTTGCGTCGTCCACTTCTATCCATCTGAAAAAGTTTGGGGTTTTTTTCACATTTAAAAAAAAAAAAAAAAAAAAAGATGGGAAAAGACAAAACAGCGCCGTTGACTAAGCAGCAAGTCTCAGTGCGAGTTGGGGGAGCGGAGAGTCAGCAGAGTGCAGACCCACAGCTTGGGAAATTATTTTGCACGGGGGGAGATGGGAGATGGGGGGGATGTTCATATTTTGCTGTTCGCAGCCTTCCCAGCACAGCGCGGAGGGAAGGGGGGCTTGAGGAGTCTCCTCACCCCCGCCCCGGCCAGCAGCAGGATTGGGGGAAGCCGGGCGGCCTCAGGCGCTGGTCGGGTGTGCCCGAGGCCCCCGGCAAGGCGAGTGTCGGGGCCCTGGGCCGGCACCCCGAGGCATCCCGCGCTCCCGGGGCTCGCCCCCCGCCCACCACCTTCCTCACCGGACGGGGAGGGGGAGGATGCTCTGTCGGGTCCCAGAGCGGGGATCAATATTACAAAGCGCATCCCCTCGGGGGCAGTGGAAACGGGGGGCGGGGGGGAGGGGGGGGGGGGACACGACAATCCCAAAGTACTTTTTGTTTTCTATGGAGCCGTCGAGAGCTCGTCCAGCCTGAACTAACAACTGCGTAAAACTAGACCAACTGCGAAACCGCCCTCCCCCCGCCCCAGCCCCAGCTCCCGGCGTTAATATGGCGCCTGCGAGCGAGAGAAGCACTTTTCTCGATGTTTAGCAGTTGAAATGTGCTCCCTGAAGGTCACACCAGGCGACGCGCCCGTTGGCTGCCGCACAGGGCGAGGCCGCGGGCCGGGCCGGCGGCAGCGCCCGTAGACCCCGGAGCCTCCGCAGCCCCCGGCAGCGCCGCGCCCGCCCCGGCCGCCATCCCGCCGGGGACAACAGAGCGGCCGGGAGCACGGGGCGGGCTCCCACGGCCAGATGTGCCCCGGCTCAGCTTTTTCCCCCCATTTATCTTTCTGTGTGTATAAGGGAATCGTACCCAGCTTCCCTTTCCATCTTATTAGGGAGAAAAAAAAAAAAAAAAAACATAAAAAAACAAAACCAAACCCCAAAAAAACCCCACACCAAACTGGGGCTCCGGGGGAGTAATTCCTCGTGTCTGGAAACTAAAAGGCTCAAATCTCCTATGTGACCCTGTTAAGACACGGGAGCGCTGTTCGCAGCTACTTTAAAGCGCCCGTCTCGGCCGGTTTGGAGGTCGGAGCTGCTGTTCTTCAGAAAGAGAAGTGTCGTCCAGGAGGCAAACTCTGTCCCCGGGGTTGTGTGCAGGCTCCCTTTCCGCCGGCTAAGTGCACCTACCAAGGGAAGAGAGAGAGGCAGGGCTGCTAACCGCGCTGCTTAAATGTTCTCTGCTTTCTCCTACCGGGGACTAAACAAGGAACAAGCTTTTCCAGCTGCCCGAATAAAATGAGAAAGGTGATTTTTTTTAAAAAAAAAAAGCTATTCTTGGCATTTGCGTCCCACTTGAGGAAAGTGTCTGGAAAAAAAATCCCCCAAACTCGACCTAACACACTTGACAATAATCTCCTTTTAAATCTTGAGTCTTGCTACTACATTAGGCTCCGTGATATTGCATTCCAAAGAAAATAGACCGGGTATTAGAAGAGGAATCTCCTCTTCCTAATGAATATTTACCCTGAGGTCATTACATCCGTAATGGTCCTCGCTTAACTTACCTTGCTCCTCTCTTTTCTCTGCTCGAGACTGGGATTTCAATCACAATGCCCTCGATTTTAAAGTGCCGTGTACCATTTAATGGCGGGGTGCAGGCAAGGTTAGAATATTATTGACTTCATGCAATATATAAGATGGATACATTTAAGACTTTTAACTTTTTGTTGCAATGACACGCTGTATTTTTATGAGATACCTATTATGCAGACAGAAGCATTGTGCTGTAGCTGCCTCACAGTTGCTGGATCGTTTCTATCAGATGAAAGATTTTGAATAGTTTTCTTTCAACAATGCATCCTTTTGGTCTTGATACAAAGAATGTAGGCATGGTATACACTTAAACAGCTCTGTCACAGAGCAAGATTAAATAGAGTATATATCGAATCCTGTCTGCAGTATAATACGCGCAGGGAACAGAAAGGAGCTCCCTCCGCCGCTGAAGGAGCCCATTAAGGTCTGATGTCCTGGGAGCATCTTCCCGATTTCCCTTATCTGTGATATTCGCTAAGCTGTTAAAAATCTTTCCGGGCGGGCTTTAAAACGGGCTGTTTCTCGGGGACAGACGGAGTTCGACAGCGGGGTCTTTTCACAAAACCTACCGCTGGCGCTGCGGCGAAGGGGCGAAGAGCGCTCCGTCCCGGCGGCCGCCTGGCCGCGGGGGGCCGGGGCAGCTCGGGGGGGCTCCCGCGCCCCTCCGGACCCGGGCGGCTTCTCCACGCGCTCCCGCAGAGGCGCAGGAGGGGCCCCCGTCGAACACAGCCCACGGTGCGGGGCCCCCCCCCGAGCCCGGCGGCAGCGCCGGGCCGGGCCGGGCAGTGCCGGGAGCGGGGCAGGGGGTGCGGGAGCGGGGGGCATGGGCGGGGGGTGCGGGAGCAGGGCGGGGGGTGCGGGAGCGGGGGGTCCGCGCCCGCCGCTCCCCTCCAGGGCTCCCTCAAGCGACTTGCCCGAAGCGCGCGTGCTGAGCCCAACTGCCCTCTCCCCCTCTCCCCAGCTTTGTGCTCTCCACTGATTGAGTCCCCATATTAAGCTCGAGATCCTTTCTAAGCAACTGCTAAGAAGTCAAGAGCATCCTCGCTCGCTTTCTCTGCGTGGCCTTTCATGCCCTCAATTTGTTATTCCGCTGACACTTTTCTTAAAGTTAGCGCCTAGCATTGAAACATTAGCGACAAAAGCCCTGGAAATCTCTCCCTCCTCACCACCAAATCCTCTCACGGGGCAGTGCGTGGCGAATTTTTATTTGATTTCCAATAATCTCTAGCACTTCCGTATGAAACCTACCTCAGCCCAGCGCCTCACCTCCGGGATCTTTTTCAGCTTCGCTTTGGAAAGTAAAGACGCTCAGATTTCCTTCCACGTGCACCCACTAATTTATAAATGAGTGTATACAGCTGTCTCCGTGTATATCTATGTCTCTATATCTGCAGTAACGCTTTCATTTTGTGTCAAAATAACATATCCTGTCACTCCACGCCAAAAGTATATTTATCGAATGAAATAGCACCGCAAGCTGCATCTTCTTTATCAAACCTTCATTTCTGTTTTACCCAATTGTTAAATATCTTTTCATTTCTTTCCCTATTTTAAAATATGTATTATAGTAATTGTTACTTGGAGGTCTTTTTTGTATCTATAGCTCCTTTGATTCATATCTTTTCCTTTCTTTTAATCTTGTTATGAGAAATTATATACACATTTCTCAGGAAATCCAGGGAGCGTAACTTTATTAAATAAAAACCTCCTAATCCTGGAGTTTCACAGCACATACCAATTTTTTCAAAGTACACGTTCCTAACCCATGTTTTTTGAATGAAGATCCCTAAGTCCTCTTCACTTTATTACGCGGATTTTCTGAAATGATTCTTCAGCTCTCGGATTTAAATAAGTTTCAGTGTGAACCAAGAATGAACATTATCCTCTAACCTGAGGTCAAGTGAAGGGTGATTTACATGACAAAGAATAATGCCCATTTTGTCCAATATGAAACAACTTCACCTTCGGCATCATTAAGAAGAATTTAGCACTTTCAGGGCTTTGGGGGCTGGGGTTTTTTGGTAAATAGTTGGCTATGTATAGCGCAATTTCCCTTTTATAAATCACAATACAAAGGCCAACTTCTTGTGCTCTTGAATTTCGGCATTATTTTTATAGCCTTAAGTAGAGCGAATTTGCACCTGCTGGTATTTAAACTTTAACATATTAGCTGGGGAGGACTTATCAGCCCCGCGCACTGCCTCGAAACAAATTAACAATCTTCATTAAAGTAAAGGAAGGGGGGTGGGGGTGGGGAGATGTGACCATTTAAGTCGCTGTCCCGGATCTCCCCGATCTCTGCAGGTTCCGACTGGATTATTTGGGGTCCTTCTAGCAGCAGAGTTACTGCTTTTCTCCCCCTCCCCCCAATACACACACACTCGCTTCCAAATTTCTGCTTCTCCCCGGGCGCTTTAACCCTCTCGCTACCTCCTTGCCCTCTGCCCGCAGCGGTGCCCTCAGAGGGAGGTTGCGGAGGGGCAGAGGCGGCTCCGCTGCGCTCCTGGGGCTCGGCCCCGGGGCCGCTCCCACCGCACCTCCCTTTAAGAGCGCTTCCCCAGAAAAATCGGGTCGGGCTCTCGGAGGTTCCTTCTCTCTCTTTGATGGCCATTTTCGGCTGATCTCGCGCCCACCCTCCCTCCCCTCCTCTCTCTCTCTCTCACACACACACACACACACACTACAAGAGCCCGTGCGGAACTGATCTTAATCCAAATATCAAACTCACCGTCCGGAGGATCCTGCCTGGACAAAGTTCTGCTCTGCTGGCTCTCAGACTTACAGAAACGACCGTCACCCCTCGTTAGGAGCTCAGGGCCGGGGAGAGGGGCTGCAGGCGGAGGGCCACGGGCGGGGAGCTCAGCTCCCCGGCTCTGCCTCTGCCGGCTCTGCGCCCCGAGGGGCGCGGGGCACCGACACCCCCTTCCTCGCCGGCGGCTCCGGCGCTCCCGGGATGGGGCCGCACCGGGCACCGGCCTCGGGATTTCTCCCGCGGACACGGGCGTGCTCACCCAGCCGTGCCTCCGCGGGGAGATCCGCGGGCTCCCCGCGGCGGGAGGGGGCCCCGGGGCAGCGCCCCGGCTCTGCTGGGCCGCCCGCTTCTTTGGAGAGTGGGGGGAGAGGCGGCGGGGGCGGGGGGGGGTGGGGGTGGGTGTCGTGTGCTTGTTCACAGCTACACCGGGAAGTGGAAGCATTTCGTGTTTACAACCGGCTCCGGCTTGTAATGGTGAGATGTAGTTCAAGCAGCGCTCCTGTGTGTCGCGGGCTCTTAACTGGAGCTTTGCTCAGTCATTGAGAGCAATAGAAAGTATATGGAAATCAATATATAGACAGTGTGGAGGGCAGATAATGGATTCGAGTCAGTGAGTGTTATAATCTGCATTATGGGCTTCCTATTGTTTAGACTGAGCACAAATTTCCAAAGGGTGAAGTGTTGGGTTGGGGTTTTTTTCCTCTCTCCCTCTCCCTTCTTTTTGGAGGGCTTTGTGTGTATAGGGGGAGGGAGGGTGTTAAATCCTCCTGCCACAATTATCAGAGTACCCCCCTCTTCTCGCCCGCCCCATCTGATTTTAAAGGTAGTGCTTTCACGGCGAAGCTAATGACTTTCATTTAATTGAACATGCCCTGATGTAGCGGATTGTTCTCGCAGCCCTGCGCCTTTGTTGCTTTTGGGGGGAAATAAAGCTAATCAAACCTTTTGTCACGGCCAAATTCTCCCTCAGGGTCTCCCAAACATTTGTTTGAATAATTCACCTCAAGAATTGAAAATACTAATTGATTTTAAAATGCTAGCCCGGAGGGACGGGGAGGTGGGGGGGGGGGGGTGGGGCGGGGGGGGGGGGAGCCTGGAAATTAGAGGCGAAGAGCAAACGTCTACCTGCCAGCGGCGAAGCCTCCGCAGTCGCTGCCCTCTCCGGGAGCCGGGGCCGGGCTGCGCCCCCCCCACCCCCCCCGCGGACTGCGGTGCCCCCGCCGCTGCCGGCCGCCCGGTCCGTCCCCTCCCTCGGCCTCTTGTCCCCCTCCCCGCCGCCAAAGTGCGCCCGGTCACCTCGGTCTCGGACGCTCCGCTAAAGTGCCGGCGGTGGCAGGGGTGGGCTCCGCCGGGCGGGGAGGGGATCCCGGTCCGGGCGCCTCGGCCCCATTCAGGGAAGAATTTTGATGCGATTCATTAGAAGTAACGAGTTGACATAAGGTAAATCTACATCGAGGGGGCCTTTCTTTGAGTGCATGGGGAAGCTTCATTAACCATCGCTAACAAGGCGTGCAAATGCTCTGATTGGGCAGCTTTCTTGTAACGCCAGGGCCTTAGCAGGATGCCCACCTAATGAGGGTCACTACAAGAGACTGATAAAATATTCAAATTTTCCGTCGCACCAGGAACTTTGTACTAAAGGAGAAAGTTGAGGCAACTGTGTGCTTGTTTACCTTGGGAAGGCACACTCGGGGGAGAAGGCATCTAGCTCTGACATCTCCATCTCCCAGAGAAGCCCCGAGCTGGATGGTCGCTGCTTTTTGGACGTTTATTTGTTAAATCCGTCGACAGATTTCCCCCCGCCTTCCCTCGGTCTAATTATGTTTCTCCCGGGTTTAATGCGCTGATAAATAACTTGTCTGCGAGCTTCCACGCTTTCTTTCTTTTCTTTTCTTTCCTTTTTTTTTTTTTTTTTTTCCCTTGAAGAAGAATTATTAAAATCAGCCTGATGGCTTTAATGATACGTCAATCATTTCAAAGTTGCTGCTTGTTGCTAATATGTCAGCCTCTGTACACATCACCGCTACTTTTCTCGCTGCCGCGTTTAAAGGCTGTCCCCTCCTCCCCCCGCAATTTGTTTCTTCAAGTTTTCATTGCTAGGTTACGATTTCTAATTAGAGCTAAGTATTTCACTTAATATTTAATTTAGACGCCCAGCACATATATCATACCTAGATCAGTCAATCAAGTGTCCCTTGTTGATAATGCTACATCATTAAGAGTTGTGTTTAATTCAGGAGCAAGCGACTGCACGGCTGCTGCTGCTGCTGCTGCTGCAGAGCAGGTAACTTTGGCTGGGGGGGGGCTGCCGGCAGAGCCGGGGGGGTGGGAGGGTGGGGGGAAGCAGCCCAACCGGGCGGCGGCTCCGGTTCCATCGCCTCCTCGGGAAAGTTTGCTGCTTCCCAAGCCGGCACCTCGCCGCGGAGGCGAGCTGCACTCCTTTTCTCCCTCCTTTCAAAAAAAAAAAAAAAAAAAAAAAAAATTGGTATCTCACGTTTTCCTCCTTCAGCCTCCGTGTTTACGCAAAATAAAGGGGCGAGGGGGGTGTCCCCAAAAGTTTAACTTGGAAGCTGGATCACTGTTTTGGACCAGTAATAAAATACCCCCCTCGGCTTCTTAAACCAATCCAAACCGTTAAAAAAACCACTTGCCCACTTGTTTCTTAGCACGACCGGTACCGCACACATCGCATCAACAGGGCCGGATGGGCCACATCTTACACATCCACCAAATGCGCATTCATTTATCTCGGGAAATCGTGACTAAAAAAGAGAGGGAGAGGAAGAGAGAGAAAGAGGGAAGGATGGAGGAGGATAGATGTGTTTCTAAAGACAGCATCCGTGCAAAATGGTCAGCGCTTGTCACTGAAGACTGACAACAATTCAGTTAAATCGTAGCAATAATAATAAAAAGCCTAACAAGACCAACGCGATGGGTTCTCCTTTACCTGCCCCGGGCTCTCCCTCTCTCCCCTCTCGCCTTCCCCCTCGCCGCGGCCGCGGTGCTGCATTTTCCGCTCGCCGGTACCGCGACCGCTACGCCCCAGCCCCGTCTGAACCCCTGCCTCCCCCGATAAAAAAATAATCAGCCCTTGCAAGCCTCGACTGAGTCACTCCCGAGTCAGGATTAAGGGGCACTAACTAGGCAGCAGAAAATCGCAGCCTCCTGGGAGCGACCATCAAAACAAGCAGGGAAATAAAAGAGCTTCGCTCCCTGCTTCCCTTCCTCTCCCCGGAAAAGTCCTCCAGGTTGGCAGCCCGACACACACACACACACCCGCGCGCACACACACACACACACACCGCACACTATCACACAAACACGCGCGCACACACACACACACCCGAACAACTTCGCGGGGCTCCCGCCAGAAGAGAGCACGGGCTTGTCCTGGTTTATTTAGGGGAGGGTTGGTTTTGGTTTTGTTTTGGTTTTTGGGTTGGTTTTTTTTGGGGGGGGGGTGGGGGGGGGGGGAGTTGCTCCCCTGCCCTGCAGAGCCACATGTCATTCCGGCAGCTAAAACAATGAATCATGTGGGATCAAGTAAGATTGGCTGGGACCGGGCGGCGAGGGGTTCCCCAGCTCGGAGAAGATGGCCATGGGCGGCGAGGGGGGGACCCCGCCTGCCACCGCCGCGGACCCCCGAGCCCCAGCGCGGGGGTGGGGAAGGGCTGGGGGGCCCCCCCGAAGCAGCTCACCCCTGAGGGGCTCCCCCGCGGACCTCCGCCCGCCCGTAACAAACTTACAGGATCCGGAAAGGATTTTCCCAGCCGAGCGGGCAGCCTCTGCCCAGCCCCGTCCGCCGCCGCCGTGCTGCCGCTCCCGCTCCGCTGCCGCTCCCGCTCCTGCCGCCGCCGGCCGCACCCGGCTCCGCGCCCCGCTGCGCGCGTCACTCCGCGCTGCCCCGCGCGCCCCTCCGCGCCGCTGCGCGCTGCCAGCGGCTGCTCCCGGCCGGCCGCGGCTCGGCGCCCGGCGGGTCCGGGCTCGGCTTTAGCCGGTCCCATTGACAGCTCGCAGCCAGCAGCTGCAGTCATTAAAAGCCATTTACACCCTGGCCTCCCCGCACAAAGCTAGCGCGCCAACAATTATCTGCTTGCACATTTCAGGGCATGCGAGCGTGTCCCTAACAGGCTTAGGGGAGCGCTGAATCCCCGGCCAGGCTGGGCAAGCACCGGGCCCGCTCCCCAAGGTCTGGCTTACGACCACCGCGCCTCGGTGACCCGCGCCGGCGACCCGCGGGGGCAGGCGCAAAGGTTTTAGGACGCTGGTTCCGTCCTTGCGAAAGAGCTTCTGGCTGGCAGAGCTGCTGTGCTGGGCGTCCGCGGGCGCGGAGAGGAGAGCGGGCTTCAGAAGGACCTTGGTATTAGCCAGTAGGCACACCAGGGTGGTGGGTTTTCTCGGCTTTAAACACACAGGCATTGCAAAGCCCTGCAGAAGGATATTTTGGAAGGAAGATTTTCACCAGAAATGCGGTTGTTATATGTTTCATATGCCTGGGGAAAAGAAGAAAAGAAAGGAAAGAAAGAAAATAAAAGAAAGAGAGAGAGAGAAAGACACAAAGAGAGAAAGTGAGAGAGAAGGAAAGAAAGAGAAAGAAAGAGAAAGAGAGAAAGAGAGAAGGAAAGAAGGAAAGAAAGAGAGAGACAGAGAAAATACATTGAAGCTTCGAAAGGTTCATCAGGAATCCTAATAGAGGGATGTAACCTATAGGCAAACGACCAGTGTATGATCGTCTGGGAGATTAAAAAAAAAAAAGAAAAAAAAAAAGAAAAAAAAAAAAAAGGCCGGTTTGGATTTTATTCTGGAAATTTTAAGGTAGTTTAATTTGCAGCTTGAAGAAAAATGGAATCAAATATTAAGAAACTCCCGCAGGAATTCCCCCCACCCTCCCCTCTGTAATCCTTTACATAAAAGGAAAGGATTACAAAGAAAAAGATTTTGTGTGTGTGTGTATTAAAAACTTTGGCTAAACATATTGTTGTCCAATTAATACCTCCAAGTCGATTTGTAGAGGGGCTGAGAAGTCTCTTTCCCTCCTTAGCTGTACAACTGGAAATAGAAGCCAGGGAGGGAGGGAGGGGGAAAAAGTTTTCCCCCAGTCTGTTAACAGAAGTGTTTAAGCAGATCGCTAAAAATTAGGAGGGCGAGTTATTTCCATTAGGACTACGAAGCCATGTAGCTCACCGATGACAGTTTAGTGGAAATCAGATGAATGTGTAATACAGCGAGCTTCTTCCAGTCCAGCAGCTCTTCCAACTGGACCTATTCATCTGCCACTTGGAATTATTTCACGAGGAGTGCGCTGTGAAAGGATCACAACCAGTTTGGAGCCCAGCTAAAGAACTTCTACCACCCATAGCAGTATTATTATTATCCTTCGGATAGGGCAAGTCACGCTATGTTTTCACATTTTAATTGTAATATCTCTCTTCCCCCCCCTCCTTCCCTCCATTGATGTCTGAAAGTAGTTTGGGCTCCAAGCCTCACCCCTCGATCTCCATCGGAATGCAGAAAAGATCTTTAAAAAAGTTTTGAATTCCTCAATGATTTTTCTTCTAGAAAGGCGGCTTAGGATAATTATTTCAGCTTTATTGAGGGCAGATTAGTTGAAGTCTGGATGCTGCGTTTCAATACTCGTTGTACATGCCTTTACAATGTCGGTATTGTTTGCTACTGTGTGTGAACCTATTCAAAATATACACTTTTTAACACCAAGCAAAGTCCTGTCTAAATATACACAGTAAGTCTGGAAAGATGTCCATGACCCGTACAAATCTCTGTAAATCACACTTCCATAGCTACAGAAACTAAACAAAAGAGTTACCAGCTCAAGATGCTGATTAAATCTTCTTAAAAGCAACATACCTAATAATAAATATAGCTGCATGGTAGCAAGGTCTGACGACCCAGCTAGGTCTTACTGAGGGGTGGACTCAAACCACCACAGAGATTTCCCTTGCTCCCAATTAAAAGAAAGAAAGAAAAAAAAAAAAAAAAGCAAGCAAACAAGCAAGAAAATAAATCTGGGTTCAAACCCGCTTTTGCTCGCCTCCCTTTCTTCCTCCCCGCACAGAAGCCCTGCAAGTTGGCGGCAGAAATTGCGGGGAAAAGGAGAGGTGCAGTGTAAAGCCCCGGAGGGTTTGGGGCTGAGGACCAGCCCGGCAAGGTCGCCGGGCTCCGGAGAAAGGAAGGGGCGAGGAGAGGTGAGGCGGGTGGGAGGAGGAAAGCCGGAGTGGAAGAAAAACAAAGTGGAGAGAGGGAAGAGAAAGGAGAGGGAAGAGAAAGGAGAGGGAAAGGGAAGGCGAGAAGGAGCGGGAGGGCGGGGGAAGCCGGGCGTGGGACGGGGGAGGCAGCGAGCGGGGCGCCGGCGGAGCCGGGCGTGGAGCCGGGCGCGGAGCCGGGCGCGGAGCCGGGCGCGGAGCCGGGGCGGCCGCAGCGGGTCCGGGCCGGGCGCCCTGCGCGGCTCTCGGCGGAGCCGCCGCGGAACTCTGCGGGCAGCGGATCCCTCCTTCCGCGGGAGGAAGAGAGCGGGAGAGGGGAGGAGAGGAGAGACTCCTCGGGGAAGCAGGGCTAAACCCAGCCTGTACTGTATGTGCCTGCTTCTGGGAGGGTCACCGGCGTGAGGATGGGTCTAATGATCTCATCTTTCTTTTCTTCCCCGGCACTATTAGTGCTCAGATAGGCAGAATGAAGTGAAACTACGTGCAAATCATGTGTAAATTGTCTCAGTTAGGAGCCCTTTATCCGAACGTGTATCCCAGCCTGGCCCATTTACTTTCCCCCCGTATCTCCTTTAGCTTTAACGAGGCTCGTTAAGATCACAATAATATTCCACCCTCTAATTGCTCATCCCATTCAACAAATATGTGCACACTGCTTTTCGCATTATTTGATCCCTTATTTAGGAGGGGTGTGGAGAGGGAGGGGGGAGAGACAGGGAGAAGGGGAAGTGCTGAGATTAGGAGTTGCAAAGATTAAGAAAAAAAAAAAAAAAAACAACCAGGCTTTTCCACCAACCGCCCCGCTTCCCTCCCCCCCCGTGCATTTGGGCGAAGTGGTAAAAACCTTCCTTACGTACTCCGTAATGATTGGCAGGGCTGACAGTGATTGGCAGGGGCTGCCATGGCAACGCCACAACGACACTCAGAAGACCAATAGAAAAGCGAAACAAAATGTTTCAGCGCTGCACTCACTGTGGATTTAGGGGAGATATTATGAGGCTGTTGTCATTAGGGCGATTGCTGTTGAATCACTGAATCCTGACTCGGCGGCGGCGCGGGGCCGGGTGTGTGTGAGTGCGTGTGTGTGTGTGCGTGTGCGTGAGTGCGTGTGCGTGTGTCCGCGTGTGCGTGTGCGTGTGTGTGCCCCCGTGCCTCTATGTGGCTGTGTGTGCGTGTGCGGGTGTGGATGCGTGCGCGGTGCGTGTGCCCCTTCCTCCCTTCTTCCTCCCTTTCTTTCTTTTCTCCTTGATTTATCTCCCCCTCTCCCCGGTCATCCCATGGTGTTCAGGTCCCCGCTAGAGCTTTATCCCACCCATTTCTTCCTGCCAAACTTCGCCGCCGACCCGCACCACCGCTCCCTCCTTCTCGCCAGCGGCGGCGGCGGCAGCGGCAGCGGCTCGGGCTGCAGCCCCGGTGCCGGCGGCGGTGGAGGCGGCAGCTCCCGGGCACCCCACGAAGAGTTGTCAATGTTTCAGCTGCCCACACTCAACTTCTCCCCGGAGCAAGTGGCCAGCGTCTGCGAGACGCTGGAGGAGACTGGAGACATAGAGAGGCTGGGGAGGTTCCTCTGGTCGCTGCCGGTGGCGCCGGGGGCATGCGAGGCCATCAACAAGCACGAGTCCATCCTCCGCGCCCGGGCGGTGGTGGCCTTCCACACGGGCAACTTCCGAGACCTCTACCACATCCTGGAGAACCACAAATTCACCAAGGAGTCCCACGGCAAGTTGCAGGCCATGTGGCTCGAAGCGCACTACCAGGAGGCCGAGAAGCTAAGGGGTCGCCCGCTGGGGCCGGTTGATAAATACAGGGTGAGGAAGAAGTTTCCGCTGCCCAGGACCATTTGGGATGGCGAGCAGAAGACGCACTGCTTCAAGGAGAGGACTCGCAGCCTCCTGAGGGAGTGGTACCTGCAGGACCCTTACCCCAACCCCAGCAAGAAAAGGGAACTGGCTCAGGCCACGGGGCTCACCCCCACGCAAGTAGGCAACTGGTTCAAAAACCGAAGGCAAAGAGACAGAGCAGCGGCGGCTAAAAACAGGTCAGTGGGGCTGCGGGGCCCCGCTCCGGGGCGGGGGGCCAGGCGGGCGGCGGGGCCCCGCGGGCGGCCGCGCTCCGCGGCTCGGCTCGGCTCAGCGGCCGCCCGGCCAGCAGCGCGCCTCTGCTTCTCCTTCCCTCCTCCTCCTCCTCGTCCTCTCCATCACCGCCACGGGAGCAATCGGTCGCCCCGCCGGGCGAGTAGGTCTCCTCCCGGCAGCCGCAGGGATGCGGCGGGGGCAGGCGCGGCTCAAAGTTGCCTGGCGCGCCCCAAGCCCTGCCCGTGCTCCCCACGGGCTCCCGGGGTGCGGGCAGGGCCGGGGCTCACCCGCGGGCGTGGGCAGCTCCGTGCGGGGGCAGCGCCCGGCTCTCCCTGCTTCCCCCCCCGCAGCGGGAGCCGGGGAAGCCCGCGGCCCCGGGTCCCCGGGCTCGGGTTTTGCCCCCGGCCCGCCGGGCTCTGCCTCCGGCCGGGCTCCGGCGCGGCTGCCCCGCCGAAGGGCCAAGGCGGGCGGTGGGAGCCGGAGCGGGTTTCGGCAGGGCGGGCGGCTCCGCTCCGGTGATTCGTGCTGCTCTGCATGCGCGGCCGGACCTGCACACGCACAGCCCAGCGCCGTTTGGCGCGGGCAGGAGAAGGGAGAAAAGCCTTTAGGAGGTAGGGAAAGCTCTTTTTTCCCCCATCCCCATTTCTCTGTTTACACCACATGGCGACCTGGTCCTGTGTTCCCTGTGCATTTACGCTTGAATTTATCTGCGTGTCTCTCGGTGTCTTTTTTTTTTTTTTTTAATTTATTTTTTTATTTCTGCTTTGCCATGGTAAAAGCGAGGCAACCTTCTTTCATTTTTTTTTTCTTTTTCTCATGACCCTTCGTAAAAGTTATTTTTCAAATGAAAATGGACCCTTAATCCAGTTTGACATACTGTTTTTATTTTAATTTAAGTTTGGCTACCGCTGTAAGCGTGTTAACAAAACTTCTTGTTCTTGTAAATGCTGTCTCTTAAATTCATTCTAATTATGGCACTGATGCTATTGATTCAAGATTCTGGAGGAGAAATGCAACCTAAATGTGCCTCGCCATTTAATTTCCATTAAATGGAAAACAGATCAGCTTAGGACTGTAAATAAACAGAAGTTGCCTACGGATGCTTTTGTTGACTCAGTGCTGTTGACAGCAGTTGAATGCACCAGGAATTGTAAATGGGAGAAAAATCAAAGACGCTGAAATTAGACAACTTAAAATAATGAGAAATGTAGAATAAGCCGGCTACATTTTTTCTGTTCTTTGTAGGCAGTTAAATAGAAAATACCCCAGTGAGAAGCAGTTGAGCGAAGAGTGTATTCTGATTCACACTGGCAGTGCTAGGCGCTAGAGGTTGTGGCTGGCTGCTCAGCCCAGGACTTTTAGCCCTTATCCTCCAGTCAGGCTTTCTTTGGGTTTCGAGCGGAATAAACGGGCGCAGAGGAATATTCACGGCACGCTAGGGAACCTAAAAATCATTTATTGCCTCTCGAAAAAAAATGTTGAACGGCAATGTACCCTTAAGTGTTGGCGGTGAAAGGACCAACACTTTAAAGCTAATTTTGGCTTTCAGATGGAAAAGGAACTTAAATTTCGAGCTGAGGGAAGCTCTGTGTTCCACCATCGCCCCTTTTTTTAAATTTTATTGATAGCGCTGCGTCCCCGGGACAGGACTTCTCTTCAGTCCTGCCGCAAAGCCCAGAGTATTTATCTGTCCACTGGAAAATATGTAGACAGACATTCGCCAGAGCACAAAACGAGGATCCCGTACGACCCCTTTCCCTCTGCAGAGGGGTCCGTGCAGCTTTCCGCGGCCGCCGAGTGTTCGAGGAGCTCCCGCGGAGCCGGTGTTCTCTAGGCCCGCGGTGCGGCGGCGATGACCGCCTGTCCGGGAACGCGCTGCTCCCGCTCTTCGAACCGCGGGGCAGGGAACTGCTCCCCCCCACCCCGGCCCCCGCCATACCGCCGCCTCCCCGTCCCCTTTCCAACCGCTTCCCGGCGGGGCCCTGCCCCCACCGGGCGCCCGGCCCCGGCCGCGCGGGGAAGCCCCGGCTCGGCCGCTCCCGCGGCGGGGGCAGCGCGGCCCGGGCGCACGGCTCGGCCTTGCCGCTCCCGGGCTCCGCGGCGCTCCGCGGGAAGGCGGCCGGGCCGGGCCGGGGGGTCCGCACCGCTCCGCTCCGCTCCGGGCCGGGGCCGTGGCTGTCCCCGGGCCGGCCGGGGTGGGGCGGGCACCGTCCCCTCGGCGGCGGCGGCGGCGGCGGCGGCCGGTGTCTCAGAGGGGCTGTGCTGTTGTTTTGTCTCCCGGCGCGCTGCAGGCTCCAGCACCAGGCGATAGGACAGAGCGGCATGCGGTCGCTGGCAGAGCCCGGCTGCCCGACACACAGCTCGGCCGAGTCTCCGTCCACGGCGGCCAGCCCGACCACCAGCGTCTCCAGTTTGACAGAAAGAGCCGAGACGGGCACCTCCATCCTCTCGGTAACCTCCAGCGACTCGGAATGTGATGTATGATATCGGAAAACAAACAAACAAACAAACAAACAAAAATAAAAAATATCCAAATCCAAACAGCCAAGCACCCTCTCCCCGACCCGAGCAAAACAAACCGAGGCAACCTAGAATCAGGACACACACACGCATGCACGCACGCACACAGCCAGGAGGAAAGAAAAGGCCAAACCCGACCCAAACATAATAACAAACAAACAGACAGGGATCAGAGAATCCACCACCACCACCGTCAGCCAACACCACCACCAAGAGATGGAGCTAAAACTTCAACAGTCACAAACGCTGGTGCTGCAGCGGGGGGGGTGGGGGTGGGGGCGGGAAATAATAATTATTATATATATAAAAAGAAAAAAAAAAGAAAAAAAAAACAAAGCAAAAGTGACAATTGTATTCTTTTTAGGACAAGCACGATTTCTCCTTTGCGCTTTTCCATGGACGCATTTCACCCACTTGCATGATGATGATGATTAAATTTGTATCTGGGAAAAAATATTCTCTATAGTAAAGGAAAACAAACTGAAACCAGACAAACAAACGCAAACTCCGATCGAATTTGTACAAAAATCAAAAATAAAAAAAAAATTAAAAAGGAACTCCTTGAAGAGGGAAATAACAAATGTTTATCGCCTTTTTGTTGGTCCTATTTCTCTCTCTTTCTCTCTCCCCCTCCCTTTCTCTCTGTTGTCTTTTTTTTTTTTTTGATGTTGTTTTTTTTTTTTTTTTTAAGTCCAAGTGATGGTCCAGCCAAGATGCAATTTTCTGTTTTTTTGTTCAGCAGACAATCATTTTATTCGTAAGCACCTTTTTTTCTACACTTCTGTCACTGCCTGTGTGGGTACTGGTTATAAATGTGGAAAAAGAATAGTTATGACTGTAACAGATTTTTATTTTTATTTCAAAATTTTATATGAATTATGTATATCTTAATGATGCGGTCATTTTCCCAGTTTGTAATATATGTGTAGAAATGCTTGTATATGATATTTGCTCTACACTTTCTTTCTTCCTCCCCCCTCTCTGTCTATCTCCCTCCCACCCTTTCTCTCTCCTTTTTATTTTCCTTGACTCGGTGTTCCTTGCACAAACTTAGCTGTCAAGATCTGACGTGCTAGGTTTTCAAAAGGGACCTCAGCGATAGAAAAAAAAAAAAAAAAGGAAAAAGAAAAAAAAAAAGCTTAGGGTGCAACTGTAGTTATCTTATGCAAAAGCTATTTTGAGTATTTCATAGCAGCTTTGGGGGGTCTCTTCTTAAACTCCACGTAGGACGCTTAAACTATTGTTTCCTTAACTGCGTGTTTATCTATATGTACAAACTTTCTAAATGAAATACAGTATTCCATTTTCTTATCTATCCAGCGATGTTGGTGTTTTTGTCCGCCACGGAAAAACACGCTCTCCCCGTGGGCGCCTCGCCCCGCGCCCTGCCCCGCCGCGGCCCCTGCGCCCCCGCCGGCCCCCGCCTTCCCCGGCTCGGCGGGACGCCCCGGAGGGATTCTGGGGGGACGGAGCGACCCTGCGAGGAGGCTGCGGGCGGCAGGGGGGACACCGGGCCGCGGTAGCGGCGGCGGCGCGGGGCGAGGGGCACGGCCGCGTCCCCCCGGGTCCCCTCGGCCACAGCGGACTCCAGCGTTCCCCCCCACCACCCCCCCCGGGTCCTTTTTTTTGTGCACTCCGAGCTGAAAGGCTTCCCCTGGCCGCCTGTCTGCAGGGCCGGGTGTCTCCAGAGAGCGGTTAAGGCATTTCGGGATTTGTTTTGTAGCTTTAAATGAAAACAAAAACATAAACTCCTCGCCCTAAGCGGGCTGCAGCTCCTCCCCTCGAATCCGGAGTATATTGTAATGTGCTGAAAGAAGCCTTTATTTGCATGACTAACAGTATTTCAGTATTTCAGCATTTTTATTTTTTTTTTCCTTTTCTTTCTTTTTTTTTTTTTTATTTCATTAAAGTTTTGCTTTGCCCTGGGCAGATTATTCAGCCGTGAATTAACGAGAGGTAAATTCTAAACTTGTTTTTACTTGAAAATACAATTTTGAAACTTAGCAGGGATTTAGGGAGAAATGTGACTGGAATTTCTTGACCATTTCCAAACTAATTTGGACTTCCGATCTACCTTTGTGTTTCCCGAGTCTTCCCTCCCTCTTCCGTCCTCCCCTGTTTTTGGGAAGTCCGAGTTAGGTTTACGAAAAGCCTTAGGAAGCGCCTGGGCTTCCCCTCGCGTCCCCCAGCCCCAAGAGGCTACGTGGGGACCTGTGAGAACCCCCCAGGGTGTGAGATTTTAGAGCAAGCCACTAATGGGTAATTGTAAGGAATAAGCTGATGTGCAAATACGTTCACACACCCTTGGTGTCCCTGAGGAAAAGCCGCGCGTGTGCGCGCAGCGAGCGCGTAGGGGACGTGTCCCAACGTGAGCACCCCCTGGCTGGGCCGCTGATCGCCCGCGAACCGCGGGGACCCGCGTAGGGGTGTGTGGGGGGATTTCCTTTCCGTTTCCCGGTGGGAACCACGGCGGGGAAGGGACACGGACGGGCCGAGGCAGCGCCCGCCCCGTCGGGTCCCCCCGCCCCCCCCCCCCGCCCCGCGGGCTTCGCTCAACGCGTGGCTCCGCGGCGGGGTCTGCCCACGGGCAGCTCCGGCAGCGTCACTGCCCCGTCGCCAACACGAGTGGGGAGTTAAAAGAAAATAACCTCCGGTTGTACGGAAGCGAAATGGACGGGAATTGCTTGGGGCGGGGGAACACACACAATAGGGCTCCCGTGTTCCTCGCGGGTCGTGTGATGGACCTAGTTCTTCCCCTCCCCCATGCGGCTTTTAGAGGGGAGAATATTTCTCACCCAGGACGGGATAAATGGCTCCCCAATGGCCGGCACCCTCGCACGGGTCTCACGCTTGAGCTCGGGCTGCTCTTTCTCTCCCCCCCCACCCCCACACCCCCCCCGGCACCGAGGCAGCGGAGAGGCCTTTATAGGGAAAAATCCCGGCCCTTCCACTCACCCCTGGGGTTGGGGAGGAAGGAGATCTTCGATGTCGGTACATTGTTTTTGAGCACAATATTTCTGCTTCTCGCCGGTAGCAGCGTAGTTCTCGTCCTGCTTTATTTTTAGCGGGATTTAATACCTGAAAGGATTCAGAGGCGTGAAAGTTGGGGAATAATTTTTTTTTTAACTTTCTCTTCCTTCGTTTTCGCGTCTCGAAGCTGCAGCTAGAAGGCGTCAAGCCCGTAGCAATAATCTACCTCAGCTGAGCCTTACACCGATAGGTTTGGATTTTTCTTCCCTCTGATTAAGCCTCCACAGGATCGCCCCGTCGTGCCGTGGCAGTTAGGGGAGGCCAGGGATCGCCCTTAGCCTCACCCCACCCGTACCTGGCCTCGGGCTCCAGCCTCCCTTCCCCTCCGGCCTCCCAGTCAGGGCCCTTGCTCCCACGCCATTTGCCACCCCTCATCCCCGAAAAATTACCCCAAGCTGCCCCTCTGGGGGTGCACGCCTCTCCCCGGAGTCCGCAGGCCTTTGTGCGGGGCGGTGGGGGGGCAACACGCATCTAGGGGGCACCGGTGCCTGCGCGGTTTCGGGGTGCCGAGGGTGCAGCTAATGATATGCTGTTTCAAAGCCGGGCTCCGTAATGGATAAATGATGTTGTTTTAGGATTTGCATTAAAAACCTGAATGGCTGATTGAGGTGTAAATCTATGAAAAGCTGCGTTTAAGCCTTCTCACCCACTAAATCCATCTGCCCCGGGAAGATAGGGCCTATCGAGCCCCGCCAAACCGGAGGGCTGCTCCCTCCCTGCCCCTGGCCGAGCATTATTGACAGCCCCTCTCCAGCATTGGTTTATTATCCGCGCCGAGCTCGGCCCTTGATTAAGATGAAATTACTCGGAAGCTGAAGTGCGTTTGATCAATATTTAAGCGAAAGCCGGAGGCCGGGAGGCAGCTGGCCGGAGCCCGGCGGCACACCGGGCTGCCTCCCCGGGAGCCGGCCCCGCTGCCCCGGCCCTCCCCGCCGCCTCCCGCCCGCGCCCGCGCCCGCGGGGGCCTGGCCCGGCCCTGCCCCACCCGTCGGAAGTCGGGCCGGGACCAGCCGGTTCCGGGAGCGATTTGGAGACGAGCGTTGCCCCCACGGCCCCCCGCCACCCATCCCCTCGCCGTGGGGCTGTACCGCTGCCTCCATCCCCACCGAGCTCCGGTTTGCGGCCCCACGGGGGTGCGTGTACCCCGGCGTGCGGGCCTGGAGACCACCGGAGTCACCTGCCCGCCTTCCTCCCTCCCCCTTGCCGCTGCCCGAGGGCCGGCCCGAGCCCTTGAGCGGGGCTGGGTGTCCTTTGTGTGCCTGCTGGGCCGCGGTCAGGCGTGGGCTTCGATCGGCCCCGGCTCCCTCGGCCCGATCGATTACAGCCGCCTTTTCGGGAGACTTGAATATCTTTGCCCGTTGCCCTTAATTTTTAGCATACCCAGATGAGGTTACTGCCCCGGCCCGAAGTGAAAAGAAATGTGGACGTTGGTGCCCTGGTATTGCTCTGATTTCTTCGGTTAGCTGAGCACAACTTTCTATTCGTGTTTATTCATGCAGGTTCTTATTGAGCTCCACATCGCACTGGCCTGGATTCCGCGTGTAGGGAGAGGACAGACAAACGTTGCCTTTTTCTAGAGCACACACACGCACACGCACACGGGTGTGCGCGCACACACACACACACACGCACACACACACACACACACACAAAGTCCGAAATGCAGAGGGCACCCGTGGCCTGTAGCCGCACGCCACCCTGCAGAGAGGCCTGATACACCGAAGTTTGTAAATGGTGTATAAAAAAGGGGGAAACGAACCAAACCATCCAGTTGCAAACTGACCAAGGGCTGGAGAAGGCAGGGAGGCGTGTGTGTGTGTGTGTGTGTGTGTGTGTGTGTAGAAAGAGTTGGGAAGAAAAAGCACTAAGGACATCACCGACGGTCGTGCTAAATATTCCCTTCTGGTACGGTAATGACAAAAGGCAGGGGCTGTCGGGATATAGCTATGATTAAATGATACTAAGGGGATTTGTGTTGCTGCGTCTGAGGGAGGGACGGCTGTGAGGTTTTGTCTTCGGCGCTGTTCTTTTTTATTTTGGAAGCAAGGTGTTTTCAGACCAGGAGGCTTCAAAGCGGCTCGGCACCTCGGGATCTGCAAGAGAAGAAAGATGAAAAAGCGTAAAGAATAAAGAGAGGGTAGATGTAAATATCTGGAAGTGTGTGGTTCGAATTGCCTCCCTGTAAGCGAGATGAAGTGGCAGGATCGGCTCTCCCTGCGGCAGGCAGGTTCTTTGCCGAACAGGTCGGAAAAGAAAGAAGAAAACTACACTAGAAGTCAAGATTTACAATATCTAAAGCCAGACTGCACTGACTTTAATTCCAGTTCTAGCTATTAGAGGGAGATTTAGCTCTACTGCAAATATTTGCTTTTTTGTCCCCATAGAAACATCATTAGGGGAAGTTCATTTAATAATAAGGTCAATTAAAGAGTATTTTTCAATGAGTGGAGGAAAAACTGTTTTCCTACTGGAATAACCTCTCTAGCAGTATCTGGCAACAACAAAGTAGCGCGGCGGTTTACCGGAACACGCTGATTTCTACACGGGCCTGGAGGAGCCCGTGTGTACGTGTGGGGGTGTGTACGTGTGTACACGGGTGAGCACACACGTCCACGCAGCGTGGCTGTGGGCACTCGCTGATGGGATGGAGTTGATGTATATAATGTTCACACACACTCTCACATACATATGTGGACACACATACGCAGACATATGCATGTTTTCAGATTAAAGTAGCTCTTGTAATATCTTGTAGAACACTAAATATTCTCTTTTAATATCTAAATAGGTCAGTAATACAGTTCAATAACATTGGAGGTGTCTGTATATTCTCTCTTCAGTCTGTGATAAAACATTCTTTAAGACTATTGGGATTTTACACTGTAATTCTATTAAATAGTAATTGAAGGGTCGCGAGAGGCTATGATACAGGATCAGCAGTGTGTAAGCCATCCGTTTGAACTTTAATTTGGAATCATAGGCAGATGGGATCACGGCCTCTTTGTGGTGCTTGCAGATTTAAAACTAGCCGGCACATGGAAGGGGAAAAAAAAAAAAAAAAAAAAAAACCTGCAATGCAGATTCATTCATTAAACATGAAAGGTTAGTGCTAGAGAGGATAAACGTTTAGACGTCTAGGTAAATACAGAAATATAATTCCCTCCCCTCACTTCCCTCCTACCATAACCCCCAACTATCTCAGTTACCGATTTTCTATTGTTATTACAAATAACTTTCCTTTATATCCCCAGCGGAGATAAGTGTACGTGAATGACTTATTTAGACCTGCATCACAGTCTATCTGCGAAACTTTTATTCCACTTGCAGCCAGGGGGGAAGCCAGCTTTATTTATTTATTTATTTACTCTTTCGCGGCCCCTTCTTTGCGCCTCCTTAGACTATTTTTAAAACTCTCTTGGAAGGATTGCCGGAGCCAAGCCCCGCTGTATAGCTGCGGACACGGCAGAGAAGGAACGAGCTGTTTCCACTATAAAAGGCGAAAAAAAAAAATTAAAAAAAAAAAAAAAGAGAAAGAGTGTGTTATGAATTGACCTTCCTGAGCCGGGAGGCGAGTGGTAAGAGCCACATTCTGCAGGAGGAGCCGTGGGTGCTGCTGCTTCGTGTCGTGGGGAGCTGCTGAGCACGGCCGAGGTGGTGGGTGCGGTGGGAGTGGGTGCGTGCCTGTGGGTGCGTGTCCGTGGGGGGGTGTTGGTGAACCCTTAGGCCCGAGGACGTTGTAGTTCCACCTTATCTGAAAACAAAAGACTTTCCAACTGGGAGAGTCAAATCCGCCCCCCCCTCCCCCTTTCCCGGCTGTATCGTATTAAAAAGGAGCTTTCATTGTTTATTTCTAAATATTTGTGAAGCAGACAGTGTATGGGTTAACCTAATTAACACATCCATACTGTATATTCGTGGACCAAACGGTACGGCGAATTTCTAATGCGATGGTTGAATGTGATAGTCATTTCTGTGTTACAGGAGATTACAGCAACACTGGAGCATTTCCAGATTGTAGATGGTTTTAGATGTTGAATTTCCAGATGAGTATTTACCATCATAACTAATTTAAGACCATTATTAAATAGAAATTCTCAGCAGGGCTCTTTAATGATGGAACACGTTACTAATTACAGAGTTTACGCTCTGTTTTGGCTAAGCAGTCTAGAGGGATGGGATTGTGCTCTGCATGCAAAGCCAATATTACTAACGAGGAGGCATCATACCCCTAACATTTCAATCATATTATTAAAGAAAGCCACTTCTTGCCTTATCTGCGCGAGGAGATAGCAAGAGCATTTTGTTTACCGGGCTCCCAAGCTCTGGAAATAGCTGGAATAGAGAGCGGGATCCCTCCCCTGCCTCCCCCTGCTCCCAGCGCCCGGGCCCCGGCAGCCGGCCGGCGGCGGGGCTGTGCAGGCGGGCCGCCCCTCGCCGCCCCCCGCCTCCCGCCGCGGCCCCGGGGATCTCTGCCCGCCGCCCCCGCCCTGCCGGGTGCGGCCCCTCCGCCCTCCGCGGCCGCGGCCCGGCCCTCCGCGCCCAGCGCGGGGAAGCGCAGCAGCGAGGGCTGAAGCGGGCAGAGCAGCTGGGAAGCCCTCCCCGCTCCCCCCAAAACTCACGGGCACCGGGCAGCTGCACGGAACTGGTGTGTGCGGGTAGATACCTACAAGCATTTGTGTGAGTAAAGGGTACGTGGAAACGCTTCTGGCGTCCCCCCGCGCCCTCAGCCCAGAGGACACCCCCCGCCCCCCCACGGGACACCACGTCCCGGGAAGCGGACGGTGCATTTCCCCCGGCGGACCCCGACGCTCACGTCGAGGCCCGAGGGAGCGGGTCTGCCCCACGAGGTTTGTCACAAACCGGGCCGAGGGGTGCCAGGCTGGGACGGCCGCCGCCGCCCGGGGGGAGCGGGGGCCGGGGGACCCCGGGGTGGCCCCGGCCCAGCCCTGGCGGAGCCCCCGCTCCCGCGCCTCTGTCCCCTGGGTCATCCCGCACGTGCAGGGCTGGAACTCGCCTGCCCTCGCCGTTTCTTTGGGAATACAATAGCCCCAGAGACAGAAGGAGGCAAGGAGGATTCATGGCTTATTTACTCATCTCGGATGTGGGCCACCTAAAAACATTTAGTTTTCCTGACAATGGCAATTTTCCTCTTAGCCACCCACCTCCCGGCCACCTCCTCCCTCTCTCCAGGTTACGGAGTGCGCTGCTGCCTTCAGACACGATGTCCGTACCGCGTTTTCGTTGCCCTTGAAAGGACGACAGACGGTTCTCGGCCTATTTTCATCCTCTCTGTCCATTAATGTATCTGATCGGGACGATTAATAAGTCCCCAAGACAGGTTTGCAATAACCTGCTATTACCTTCAGCGATGGCTTTGCCCGAATAAAGACTTTTTGGATTGGCTCACTCTGCCTGCCTTAAAAAAAGGTGCAGTATCTATTCTCTCCACAGATAGATAAACGCATGCACCTATATGTGTATATATATAGAGAGAGAGAAACACAAAAACACGTTTCCTCTTTCTATACACATATGTATTTACAAGCGCAGTTGCGTATTTTCCATTTTACCCCCCAACTTGGCCTTGCAGAACACGAGTATGGAGGAGCCACAAGAATACAGGCCAATGGCCAGGGGCTCGAAAGATTTCCCTCTCCTGCTCTTTTAAAGAACCCTTCCATGCCATCTAAACAACGATCTGAACATAAAAATCTTCGGATGGATTGGAGGCAAATGAAATTGTCTCCCCCCACTGCGTGCTTGTGAGCGAGTCAGACTGTGTTAACTGTTCTAAATGGATTCTCTCGGTTTGTCTACTTATGTGTTTTACTGCAGCGAGTCTTGTTCAATAACGCGGGATGTGGCACTCGGTGTAAACCCGGCCGCTCTTCCGGGGCCTCGCCGCTCCCCGGTGTCACGGGGCTGCATCTCGGCGGCTGGGCACTCTCCGCGCCCCCCGGCCGCGGACCCCGGCCGGGGGACCCGCTCCCTGCGGCTTCGGGGCGCTCCGCACTGGCTGGTTTCCCCGGGGACTGGGACTCCCCCACCCTCCGGGCAGAGCTAAGCAGGAGGCAAGCGCCGGAGGGGGACGTGCATCCCCTCGGGCCCACTGGCCAGGACCCTCCCCAGCAACTGCCCCCGTCCTGCCGCGGCACAGCCAGCCAGCGCGGGGCGGGGGTGTGTGTGGGGGGTGTTGTGCTCGCCCGGGGCTGCTGCCGCGCCGCCTCCCCTCGGCCGCACAGCGCCGGGGCTGGGGGGGCCGGGGGCGCCGGCCCGGGCTGGGAACGGGGGAGCCGCTCGGGTCTGACCGCCCCCCACGAGCCGGGCCGGGTCCTGCCGAGCCGATCCGGGCCGGGCCGGGTCGCCCCTCCCCGGCGTGTCCTTCCCGCCCCGCCGCGTCCCGGGTTCCGTGTCCCCGCCGCGCCGCGCTCCCGCCGCCACCGACGGCGCCTCAGCCCGTTTGGAAACTGACTCATTCTGTAAATAATCTTTGACGTCCCCACAAAGCCGCCCTTCGAGAGGAGTTTATTAGCACGGAGCCATTAAAACAGATGTCATGTTAGCTTCCCCGTGACATTTGGGTGACACATCCCTCCCGATGAATTGCTAATTGTCTTCCCGCCCGCAGTAAACATCCCGCTCCATTGTCTGCGCTCAAGAGAGTTTCTGCCGCAAAAGACGGTCCTGCGCGACGGAGAGACCTCGCCGTGCGCCGCCCCGGCCCCTCGGCCGCACAGCCCCCCCCTCCCGCCCCTCGGCTCCCGCCTGCCGCCGCTGCCCCCCGGCTGGAGCCGCGGCCCCTTGCCCGCACCGGCCGCTGCGGCAGGCCCGGCCCGACAGCCCCTGGCTCTGCCCGCCGGCCCCGGCCCCGGCCCCTCCGCCGCTCTCCGGGCTGGGCGGGCCTCGCTCCCGCCGCGGGCAGGGCCCCCCCGCCCCCTCGGCCCCGGTGCCTTCCCGCCGGGCTCCCGGAGCGCAGCCCCGTCCGCGGGGCCGGGGGGGAGTGGGGGGAGGGCGGCCCTCCCGCCGTCTCTCCCCTTCTGGCATAACAAGCCTTCCCCAGCCCCTCCGAAGTGTTTATTTTGCCTGGAACAAAAGGTGTGTGTGGCGGGGTGGGGGGAGGCTGCCAGTTCCCAGCAGAGTCCAGGCACGGCGGTGACATATGTCATTTTCGGATGTGAAAAGCCGGGGTGCGCAGCGCCGAGCCTGCTCCTCCTCGTCCCCCGGTGGAGGCACTCGGAGGAAACTGCCCGAGGGCTTTGAGGGGATAAGACAGAGCAGCCCTAAAGAAGAGCTTTGCAGCTGAGTGGCTGAATCCCTCTTACCTATGTACGTAGGGTTTCATATTCATAGCCGTTGTCTGTACGTTGATACATAATCTCTCGCCCTTGTTAATTCTCAATAGATGCAGAGATAACTAATCCTCCCAGCTAGATAGACACGGGCAGATTATGGGAGTGCAATCTATCTACCTATCTGCCTGTATAGCCGCACGCACATATAGACACGCACCGGCAGACGTACAGCGATTTCACAGGGGTTTCTTCCACAGGAGTACACAGAGGTGGGCAGATGCAGAGCCCGACGCCTTGCCTACCAGGTGTAGAAATATTCGGTGAGAATAAACATACACCTATCACTCACAAATTTGAGGCTATACCCGGTGTTATAGTTTTCGTGTAGTGCACCCACTTTCCCTCTCCTTCTCCACAATGTGCTTGAGTTTTATGCAAACACGGAGAAGCTTTTCTTAGGGAGGAAAATTATGGGAAGAGGGAGAGGGAGGCGAAAGATTAGGTAGATCCGGAGTATTTAAAAAACCAAAAACCAAAACAAAACAGCAAAGCAGCACTTGAAATGATTTAGCTGCTGGCTAAAGAGACCTATCTGGCATCAGCTGAGACATTATTTTGATTACCCCAAAGAGCACCCGTCCTTAACGCCAGCCAGCGTTTGCAGCGAGAGTTACCTGGGCTCGGCTTTGTTCTAATTTTTAGCATAGATGTTTTACGGATGGCAATCGCGAAACAAAGCCGTCTTGGGGTGCCTGCTACATCTCGCCTCGAGTGTGCCTAGCCCCTACCCACCCCCAGCCCGGGGGGGCTCCCCGCCCCCCGCCCCGTGAAGCCGGGGGCGATGACACCGGTGGGGCAGCGCCCGGCCCCGCCGTCTGCTCTAACACCGTGGCCTGAAGTCGGTTGAGTTTGTAAATGTCGCTTAACACCTGTCCGACCCCGCGGATGGGGGGGCCCGGCCCGGGCCCGGGCCTGGCGGGAGGGGCCCCGCCGCCGGGGCTCGGCACCCCCGGTACCTCCAGCACCCCCGCAGCCCCGACCCGGCCCGGCGGCCCCGCAGGGAAGGGCCGCACCGCACCGCAACCTGCCAGCCGCAGCTCTCTGCACATGGGAACCCTGCCTTCGGCGTGGGGGGGGGGGGTGTCTCAAATGCCCTCACTGCTCCTCGGTGAATATTAAACATCATTGTCTTACAAATGAGGAGAAACCGCTACCGTCAGAATAATAATAAACTACTTCTTGAAACCCCGATTCTCTCACAGCGGGTCGTTAGAGGCGAGGAAGCTCTTAGCTCTAAAATCGGATTCCTCCCACCTGCGACTTCCCCGTGTCCTGATGTCCTGAATCTGTCCGTCCTGTTTGTAATCTTTGTTCTGCTATTACCGATACAATACACACTGATCCCCACAAGAATGATGCCGGATGAATTACTCGTGCAAGGACTCTTTCCCGAAAAAAAGAGTACCTTCACTCCGCTCCTGCCCTTCCGACGGTCGAGTTTTCTCCTTGATTGGAAACTGTAATTTTCGGGGGGGTCACGGGACTTTGTCACTGAATCTGGGTCAGAAGAGGAAGGTAGCCCATGCTCCCTTGCCAAGGTTTTTCCCTTCGGCTAATGACTGTCCTATATCAGTGAAGTCGCTAAGACTTGTTTTTATCTGCAGGTCCAAAGCAAATGTTGAAGAACCCTTGAATTTTACACCTCTCCGCTGCAGCTGTGTGAATGAGTCAGTCGCTCACTCGAGAATTACCGTGTATCAGAGGGGAAACAGCTCACTGCAGACGAATAGGGATCGTGTATTAGGAAACAGCTTCCCGAGCTGCATTGTTCAGGCTGATGCTTTTTTCTCTCATTACAAAATCAAGATACTCCTCGGTCTCATGCAACATTCTAGCGTCACACCTCGAGAAGGGAGAGAAAAGTTCGAAGAAGTGAAGGTGACAGGTTGGAAAATGCAGGCAGGAAACAAGCCACATCACCCCTCCGAAATAAAAACCTTCTCACCAAAATAAAGCACAAAATAAAGCACAAATCTATACGTAATCAATTACTGATCTGAAACCAATCTGTTCCTCCCCGGCTGTGTGCGGATCCCAGGGCTGCAAGTGCTTGTGATTATAGAGTAGAAGGGTCATTTTCTAACAAGGGTGCTCACTGTATCTGAGCTCCAAATTATCCAGAGAGGACAGATGGCCCTTCTGATCTTATAATGAGAGCAGGGAGTGATTATCAGTCTGAACCAAAAAATGATGCTCTGCTGACATATTTTCACAGTTCTGAAATCTGTGCTTGCACTTATGCCTCGCTTCATATCCCTCTTCGTTTAATTTAGGCATCGTTTGGGATTTCGGAGGGCTGTGTGAAATCCGTTCATTTATCTCTGTCTGTGCGTCCCTGCCTCTCTCCCCATTTATCTATCTAGGACATGTGTACAGACACAAAACAAAGGAAAGCAAAAGGTCACTTCACAGGAACTTTTAAGCCAAATCACGCTTGGCAAAATATTTATATATAAATATATTTGCCAATAATTAAGAAGCCCAGCTGCCTCCTGGATGCCTAGATTTTATGTTTGCTTCTTGGCAGTTTTCTGGAGCTGTTGCATTCCATCTTTGCAATTACTGCGATAGGCGGTGAGTCAGCCCAGACCCGAGCTCTCTTTGAAAAAAAATTCATATTTGTGCATGTACATATTTGGGGTTGTCTTCACACTTTAACTATTTTTTTTTCAGAAGGGTCTGTGGCAGACTGTAGAATCCCCTGTGGAGGAGAAATACAATCATGATGGCCGGGCAAATGTGAAGGGAGATACTCCTCTCGTTTGCAGATTGTTGCGACTTTTCAGCCTAAAAACAGTGGTAGTTCCCCTCCATCCAGCACGGGAAGCCTTACAGAGAAGGAGGCCCAGGGAAGTTTCCAAAATATCTCTGGTGGCTGGCAGGTGTCAGAACTCCATCCCTCTGTTCAAGTCTCTCAGAGGTGAACTTGCAATTGCAGAGAAGTTGGGTCAGTACAAACAAATTAAATCGGGGAACTGTTCAGTGGTTACACAGTCATTCCACTCTCTTATTTGCACTGTAATATTGCATTACCCTCTAATTGTCACATATACTTTTCACTCGCCAAATATGAAAGACAAATATTGAATCCATTTGAAGTTGTACCACTTACCAGGCTGACCGGGTGGGCAGGGAAAGTGTTTTCAGCGTGTTCTTGCTGCCATCTACTGGTCCCACAGCTCTGAGCGAGCCCTTCATCTCGAAACTTCCCTCTGCTTTCACAGCCGAGAAGAAAAAGGTCCACGGCAAACAGTGGGAAAGGCAGCTAAATGGGAAAAGCCGTGACAATGTCGCCAGTGGCACTGGGAGGTCGCCACGCCGTTCATTTTAAGGGTGGGGAGTAACTCGTCTTTCCTTCACTGGAGCTGTACTCACTACTTGGAGCTAAGCACATGCATGTATCTTTGCACACTCCAGCTCTAGATGTAAGGTGATTTTATACAAGGAAGGCAGTTATTTCATATTTTTGGTGCTAAGAGACTCCAATAATATATTCTTTGAAGAACGGCAATTTTTTTTTTCAGGAAAAAAATGTTTTAGATATCCTATAACATTACTATCGTCATATTTAAAGGCAGCTATTGCCAAAGTTTTCCCTATTTCCTTTTCCCTCTTCAGTAGCGATCTGAATTCCAGCCTCAAACCATGGTGGGAGGTGTGCCATACTACATAAATAACAGCAGTGTGGCTTTGTCTGCATTTTGTCAACACTTTCTCAAGGAAGTACTTTGTTTTCATAGCAGAAGTATTTTCCCTGTGGTATCATCTCATGCTATTGTCTGTTTATTTCCAAATGACTGCTGATTTGAAATAATGACACCATCTAGTAATTTTATCCCATGAAACACACACTATATACATAAACAACTTCTTAAAGGAATGTGTGGTTAGGAGAAATGGATAGATATATCCATTTTAAGTATATCATGGTAATACTGTTTCCACCTGTAGATTGTCTGGGCAAGATCCACTGAGGGCTTAGCTACTGCTTAATTACCAAGGCTTGAGCTAAGTCTCCCAGGTCCCTATGATTCCTCCAGCAAAGCCTCCACAACAGCCACCCTGCAGATACACAGTGTGTAGCAACTGTCCTTGTTCTGAGGGCATCAAGAAACTTTGGGCCTTGGTCCCAGCAGATACTACAGGTCAAGCACCCATTTCCAGACCCCACCTGCAGGGCCTCACTCAGGGAGCACTGATTTATCCTCTTAAAAATACTGCCACCTCCATGGTCTCTTGGGATGTGAGAAACTTGGGTGTTGATTCTTACTCCAAACCAGGCAGGGTATAACCAAAGTTAACCATAGAAAAGCTTTCTTCTTCCATGTGACAGAAATCCAACTTAAGGAAAGGATTTCTTACTAAGAGCATCGACTAGATGGACCACATCCCTCCAGAGCAGTGACCTAGGTAAGTCCTATTTCCTTTAATGCCTTAGGTTTTTACCTTTTGGAGATATGTTTCTGAGGTAGCCTTTCTGAGTTGCCTTATCTTCTCTATTCATAATTCTGTCTGACTAATTTAGTCATCCCCCGGCTCTATGTCACACCTTCCGGGGCACCTGCCCTTTGGTACCAGGGATCTCCACATAACTGAATTTAAGAACCCAAAGTTTAAAACTTCCCTCGGCAGGAGAACACCAACAACACAGGTGATGCAATGCTGAGAGGTTAAGTTGCCTGTGCCTTATTCTGAAAAGCCAAAGTTAAACAACATGGTCTCCATGCAAGGAAACTGAGACTCAGGGGGAAAACACCACGCCTACCATCATACAGCTATGGATTCCCATCTAGCCTTGACTTCTTCACTATTGGACAGAGCATACAGGTCTTTTCAAGGATGTGCAAAGAATTATAATATGAATTTTGAAACTGCAGGTTTTTAAAGTAAGACCAAAGACATTTACAATATGTCATGAAGCATGCACGCCCTGGCAATCGCCTCCTGCCCTTCCCTGCACGCTGTCCCTATTTTGACAAAGGTCTTCAATGAGATCTGAGCAGAGGGGTGGCCTAGTGTGAGGTATCTGAGGTATTGATCAGCAGAACAAGGCCTTCACAAACTGGTAGAGGGGCATATCCATCTCTCTGAGATCTCTGAGTGTCAATCTACCTTTAAGTGTTGCTTGTTTCTGGTTAAGCGATATGGTGCTAGTCGTACTTGTAGGAAGCAGACGTGACAGCTTTTGGCTCCTAAGTGACTAGCTAGCCAACCTGGGAAGTTACCCGATACCTGCTTTTCTTTTACCGCTGTTAGTCTGAATTTGAATGTCCATAGAGATTTTGTCACAGCATAGGTGAACAATATTATGGTATTAAACAGAACGTTATATTTAAAAGTACTTAGCAGGACTGCTGAAAAACAACGGCACATATTTGTACTTTCTGCTTTGCCAGTGGGCTATCCGCATGACAGCTGTGGTCCGTGATGACTTGTTTTTTAATCTGGTAGCTGCTTTCACTTACAATTTTCACTTACACTTGCAAAATGCACTAATGCACTGCAATATAGTGCTGTAACACAGTATATATGAGCTGCGCGCATTAAACCTGTGTGCTGCTCTAAAATACCTGTGCCTCCTAGGTTGAACAGATGGCCATAGAAGATATTACATGATATCTCTGGTTAAATGACTCTCTGCACATGAGAAAGCTATTTTTGGGCGGTATAGCATATGATCATATGGGTCCTCTGTGACTGAGATGCAAGTTGTACAGAGAACACAGCTGAGGCATGTTCTCAGCTTGAGTTGTGGTGGATGAGAAAGGTTTGTGTCATTTTGCACATTCTGAATGATTCAGAAATCATGGCAATGGGCTTTGTGCTGAGACTGTTGGCTAGCTTTCATTAAATAAGAGATTACTTTTATTCAAGGGAACGGTCCAGAATCTTGTATAAGTGGAGACATCACGAGGGATTCTGAAAAGCCCAGTGGAAAAAATTATGTTATTGTTGTTTTAAATAATGTTCAGCATATGACACTGTGAAACATACTGAGTTGCCTGAACATCTTGCTGCATCACTAATTCATAGTAATACAATTCTTTTTTCCAAGATGGTTTGCAGTACTTCTTGTACTAACTTGTAAGTGGTACTCTGAAGTCAATCAATGCCTACTGTTCAACATAACGAGCAGATTTCAAAATGGAGGGATTTTATTCTATGGAAACATTAACATTTCAAACTATTCTTACAGGACAATAAAAAGGCAAAATCCTGAATTTTTAGAAACTCAGGAATACCTACATGAGCTACCAAAATCTTCCATTCAGTAACGCTGGAACACTCCATGTTGGTATGGATTTCTTTTTACTTAATTTCAATTTCTCTACTCTATTAATCAAAATTATAAAACCAAAGGGAAACAACTCAACAACTTAGAAATGAAATGTTCCAGTGTTCTTTGCAAAGAACATTCACAGAATTTCCATCAACTGGTACTGAAGTTGACAAATTAGAACATTTTTAATCAGCTCTAATTGTCAGATAATAAAGTGGCTAGACGGACAGGAGACTGACTGCTCTGCAAAATAATCATTTACACTGAAACTGATCACGCTTATTATTATGATTTATGTGCTAAAATATGTGATGAATTATGAAACAAGGGAACTTGCATTTAATTTAAATAGTATTCAGAGAAGAACTATTGATATATTGAGACCTTAAGAACATTTTAAGCATTAGTCTATCTAAGCTGAGATTCCTACAATCAGACAAAGCACAATGGGATGAATAGGATTTATTTTTCTTCTTTTGTTCTGAGAAGAGGAAAACAATACCCTGTTTACAGTCTAGCAAGGCTCTTTGGTCTTTAAAACTACCGTGAGGTTAGTTGAAGAGGAAAAGGTTTGCCATGCACCTTCACACATAAATTGCAAACCCTGCTCCTGGTACTGAACATCCATTTGGTAATGACTCAAGCTTCCCATGTGGATCTGGCCTGCTCAGTGGTCACCTGAGAGTCTTGTTCCAGAGATGATGTGGTGAAAGAGTACATCCTAAAGAATCCCCTGTTTCAGAGTCAAGTTCCTAAATCCCTTGATGAGCAAATTATCCAGATTTTATCCAGAAATTATCCAGAAATTATCCCGAAATTATCCCTCCCCAATGCATGGTTGCTCAAGTGCTTGAAAACGTTTCTTTTTCCTCCAAATTACAGTCAGAGAATTTTAAACACTTTTCAGCCCATTCACCTGGTGAACTACCTTTCTCTTCGATTTTTTCATGTTTGTGCCAATGGGAAGCATAAAATGAAGACTTGCTTTCATAGGGGACCAAAGCAACTCTGTGCTAAATTTGATGCTGCAGACTGGACAGATGAATTCTGAATGAATGACAGGCTTACCCCTGTGGTATGCACTTTCAGAAAATGCTCCATGGCCCATCTTCCCTTCAAATATATTGAAGTGACATATTTTCTGGCCTCCACTGGCTTCTGGTTGGACTAATTTAAGCTTAGCAGTCATAAGTGGTGTAGGAAATATTGTGCATTTTAGAACGGAAGCTTTGACATGATACAAGTTAGACCTTGTTGAGCAATCTGGATAATCATGTGTTTTATGGCTTTCAGATCTTCTTGTTGCAGCATAAAGGTCCATAAATATTTAGAACAGGGAGTTTACGGTCCGTTTATGCCTATTTTATTTAGCATCATTTTTCTTTATTAAGTTTGCTATTTCATGTATGACAGCAGAACTGTAGTTTTCAGATAGGAAATATTTTTATTTTTTTCTACGGAGTTTCTTGTAACACAGAAGCGTTGAGGTGATCAGAAGATGAATTGTGTTTTAACACGCACAAACTGGAACATATCGACAAAGATTAGCTGGAGAAAAATAAAGAAATAATCTATGACAGTGTTGAGAATGATTCCCAGAATTTTAAATACTTGTTAAAGGCTTTGCTGTATTTCACTTCAATAAACATCATGCTCCAGTTACTACTTGAAACCATAGGGGCATTATCCTGTGCAGCACTTATCAATATTTTAACATGTGAAAGTCAAATGATGTTGAAACATTGAACTATATTTCCATCTGTGCAAGCTAAAATGGTACAAATGCATCCTGTGTAATGGAATACTACATCCCCAGTTACTTTCTTACAAGTGATACCTGATTCCTCTGTATTTTCTGTAGTTGTTTCCATTGCTCTGGTGGTGCTCAAGGGAAGACTGTCTCTTAAAATTAAAGTTTATAGCATTTAAGGAGTTTTAACCCAACCTGCTTTAAACCCAGAGAAAACAAATTCTTGGAACATGCTATTAAAATCTGTAACTAATTTTCACTTGTGCTTGCCTTGGTGCTAAATCTCTCTGTGCATGTGCATTTTGTGTGGAAATGGGTATTGGTACCAAAACAAAGACCCTGAGAGTGGCTAGAGCAGAAATGTCCTGCTCCTGTAAGAGATTCTGGAAGATTGTGCCCAGTGGAAAAATTGTCAACATTGTCCGTGTACTGCTTAGTGGGCAATAACAGAAGAGGATTTCACATCCCATCATATGACAGGAAGCAGTGAAAGAAGAGAAGGAAGTTGCTGCCAAAGATCAAACATTTCAATGGTGTTTCTCTGAAGCCGCTGGGAAGATAATTCCTGCAATGTGGCTTTATACACCGTGGCCCCAGAGCCCCCTGCGTCAGGCACAACTGGGTGGTCTGTCATTTATTAGACAAATTACCCGGTTTTCCCCATAGGGTCATGAACCAGAAGAAGGATCACTGCATTGCAAATAGCTGACACACGGGTGTGACGGCATGAGAGTGAGAGACCCATGTCAAGTGTTAACTGTATTACCCAGTGCCTCACTCAAGAGTTTGTACCCCAGCAAGATGTTCTTTTACCGGCAACCCGTCACAGATTAATATGACTGATACACTTTCCCTGAACTAGTCTCTTGTTGCTGATGTTATTGATGACATTGGGGACCTTCCTTCCATCTGGTCACTGCATTCCTTTTCTTGGTTTACAACATGTCAGTTTGTTTTGTTGTACATTCCCCTTGTTTCTTCTGACTTTCCTACCTGAAACCTTGGCTTATATGCTCATGTCAACCAACCATTTACTTCCTTATTTCTTGGAGCTATCTGCAGCTTTATCTCTCCATGGTCATGTGTCTACCTTTCTTGTATGATCTCTTTCCTAATGAACCTTGGTCTGCTGCCTTTCACTATTGCTTTAGAAAAGGATTTGAAGGCTACCGAATCTGCTTAATTGTGCAGCTGCTTCAAGCACTTCTCTCCAGTATTTTAGAGGCTGCCCATTTAGTTACTGTGTCTAGTCATGACACTATTAGGCTGTAGCATCAAGCAAAGCAGACTTTTGGTTCTCCTGCCCATCTTTTCTGTGCTAATGGGAGGGTGAATTGTTATATTGCAGCATTGCAGGGCTGGGCTGTCTTCCCACCTGATCTGATGTCTTCCTCTAGGTTGTTCAGGTAGACCAATGAGTCAAACACAGAGTCAAGATAAACAGAAGACAAGCAGGTGTAGTTACCTGACTGTATCCTTTCATATGGCTATTGTTTCTTTCAGTTTCAACTGTGAGAGAAGCAGTTACATAGGCTACACGAGGCATGACAATTCTCTCTGCACATTTGTACAGTGTCATACGGCAACCAGATCGGTGCTTTGCAGCGTCCTGCTGTCCAGCAATGGCCAAGACTCCAGAGTGCCAGTTATACATGTGTCCAGTGAGAAAGCTTCTCTTGTTTCATGGGTTTCCCAGTTTCTCACACTTCTCACAGCCAATCATTTGACACTTTTTTCCCATGGCTTTGCTCACTATGCTTTATATTTTTTACTCTCCTTGTGACAGAGGTTGTACAAACAGTCTATTACTGTTGTTTAGCAGTGTTTCTGGGAATGGATTTTAGAGGGCTCCTTATCCACCTAGAACTGACTTGATCCATTAGCTTTTACGTGGCTGTAAGTGCATCCAGTAGAAGGGGTGCAATATGTTTCTTCTACAGTGCATGCATCTAGAGTACCTTTAGAGCTGGTAAAGTTATGCAGTACATACTGCTGTCTCATCAGAAGGCCAATCCTAGCCTAGATCCCCACTACCATGGGATACTCATGGTGCTGGAATATAACATGAGTCTTTTTGCAATGCTCCACTTTTTGCATGATTGCTTATAGGCTGAATATTTTCCTTTCTTGCTTTCCATTGGGCCCTGACATCTGTGTTTTCCATTTGTCTGTCTGCCTGGCTTCCTCTTTGCCTTTAACTAGAGTACTTGGACAGTGCCATTCTCCGTCATTCACTTCAGCTGCTCTCACTGTTTGGATTAATTTTTTCAGGCTTGTGTCTCTTTGTATTCTTTTCTATAAGCTGCAATGGAGAGTCCCAGGCAACACACTCTTGGTGGTGGGAAATGACAGCAGTGACTGGACATGAACATCTCTGAGAACTCTGTAAAGGCTCATGTAGTTACCCGGATCCACCAGGGAAACTTGTTCGCTCCTATCAGTTCAGCAGGCAGCTCTGGAATGGAAACGCTGAGCCTTTGTGAGAGATTTTGATTTTTCAAACTCTGACACAGGTCACCAGTACATAAATCCGAAAAGACCAGATCAAGCATTTGAATTTCCAAGAAGATAAATCAAGGTTAAGCATGGAGATCATAAGGCCTTCTGAAAAGGAAGCCTGGCCTAGGATTTGTGACATAGATAGTTAGACAACTCTAGCTCAACAGGAAAATCAGTCTTCGATCAGCTTTTGATTGCAAATGGTAAATAAATGTTTTTGATCAAGATTGGTGCAGAGCTGTGGTGCCTGGATATCCACTCCTGGGTGTCTGCAATGAAGTTGGACACAGAAGTAAATAATGCCCAGTGAGGTGTGTGACACTGATGTAAAATGTTCCATGTTTGAGGCCCATGTGACCCTGGCTTCTGTTTGTTGTGTGCCCCAAAAATGCCATCACTTGCAAATTTACATGTGTATGCCAGTTATCATCCCTATTACGTAAGTAAGCATTGAAAGAACTCATTAGACATTATAATATATCCCAATGGCCATGCAGTATTTTAGATAGGCTTTAGTACCTTTTCCTCCCAAAGAGATGATAAAAAAAAATCTTAACATTCTCATATGATGATCCCTCATGCCTAGCTTGTTATACAAACTCTGTTCCTACTTCCGTGCTTTTGCAAAATTTTTGATCTGGAAATCCAACACTATTAGAAGTGTGAGTCCTCCCATAGATGAGGTGGGTATTTTTAGTGTACTTTGTGTGCTACGTGTGCTATCTTTGCCGGCTCAGGGCATTCTTCTCCTTGATGTGAGCCTCCATAGACTGACAAAGGTCATGCTCTTTAATCTACTACAGGTAAAGTAATTCTGCCCTGAAATTACAGATGAGATTCAATGCAAATAAATGTAGATGCATATGGAGAAAAAGCAGTCCATATAAGGTGATGGCCTAGTTCTACAACGTATCTTTGCCATGAATATTGTGTGTCATTCTAAGCCCCTCATCTCTAAAAGAATATAGCAAAGCTCATAAAGGTTCAGAGAAGGGTGACAAAGATGGCCAAGTGTAGGGAATAATATTGTATGAGAAATAAAGGTGGAAGACTCAAAGCAAACAGAAGAAAATATTCCATAACACAACATGTCTGGAAACCGTAGGAATGCTCTGCTGCTGGATGACGTGAATGGTGAAAGCTGACCTTGATTCAAGGAGAGAAGGGAAAATTAATAGAAGAGAAGGCCATCCATTAAGGCCCACCAAATACAAATTATTTTGCATCTGTAAGTCCCTGAGCAGCAAGCTGTTGGAATGTCATCATGTGAGTTTGCTCTCCCTTAGAAACAGGTTACTGTGCTGGATGAACCTTTGCTCTGATTCAGTATGGCCATTCTTCGCATTTGTGTTAGAAGACTCCATAGTTCTAAATAAAATGACAGCTGTCCGGCGGCCAGTCTTCCATTCTAGTTTCCTGGCCAAAAGTGGAAAACCATATTTGAGCCCTTTCCCTTTGAACCTGGCAGCTGGACCAGGCTCTTTCATTTGTGCCTGGAGTCATGAGCAACAAAACACATATTCAATCTACAGCACAGACTCTGCTCTAAAAGATTTGGGTTTGTGCCAACGAGGAACAAAAACACATTTTGAAATTTTTAGTGCTGTTGCAAAAGGAATGATGCCTTGAAGTGCAGGCTGCATGTTGCTTCTTGATGCCTTCGCTGTCAGTATCTCCTGCAAAGGTGTTTTTCCCAAGTTCAGATGGAGGAAAGATTCAAAGCCTTACCTTCTTCATTTCCCTCTCTGCTTACAGAATCTGCTTTTGAAGAGATAGGTGGCTGCTTTGGTCAACCATTCTGGAGGTATTAGGATGGGCTTTGGGACCCAGAATAAAGCAGAAGGTTATGGAGTTTTTATACAATTGGATGTCACTTGGTTTGGCAAGATCATCCTGCACCTGGAAAGGTAGGTAATAAAACTGCAACCTGTTTTCTACCTAACATATGGTATCTAACCCCACTGGAGGCTTGTGCTTGGCAAGCAAAAATACTGCAAATTTGATTTCGGCACATATTCAATAGTAGTCATATGGTTTCCACACGCTCTGCTTTGGAGACAAGCCAGTGTGCATAAACAAGGGGATATATAATACCAGTAGTATGGAATTCTCTTCCTCTTTTCAGCTTTTGCTAAAAATTAGGTGTCTTTGTTAGGGAACACAAACCATTCCTTCTGGCAAAACAACCCCCAAAACCCTGGCCTTCCATTCATCTTCCCTGCATGTCTAAAACAAGTTATGAGGTCTAAAGGATCACAAAAAGGACAGGAAAATGCATTCACATGCCGTCGTCTTTATTCATGTTTTGTTCACTTCATTACTCACATCATTATTTATTTCAATAAATGTTATCTGAAGTTCAGAGGTATGTAGGAATCCTAAAGCAATGGCAGCTGTAAGGAGCTGGTGTCTTTAAAAATAAACCATGTTGGACACCTGTGTTTGAGTTTTCTCTGCCTCAGTTTACCTACCTGAAAAGAGGAAAGCTGTATCTGCCAGCTGACTTGGCTGGTGCATCGTGGAATTAAATTGGTGATTGAAAAAATATTTTGAAGTTCCTGTCTGAAAGACAGTGTGTATTTGTGAGGTGTTACAGTGTTTAAACAATGAGTGATAACATACAAGTTCACCTTATTCACTGCACTATGTAAAAGCAGTGAATTAACCTTTTGGATCAAATCACAGTTTCAGCTTGGGATGGATTAGAGATCTCTCTAAATGCATTAATACATGCAAACATAACCAGACTGATGAATCTATTTATTCAAGAGACAAGCTGCCATGGTGTCATTGTCAGCAGGAGCCAGAAAGTGAGGAGACTGCATCAGGGCATGGGTCAAGACAGCGGTTACAGCTACCGTTAAACAATTCAACAGCTCAGCAGTTCTTCCTCCTCCTCCGCTGTCTGAAGGCAAATGATTACCTGAGATAGGAACCGAAGCATTCAGGCAATGTCATATTTCATGCTATTTCATGTGTGTATTACTGCCAAGAGCTCCAAATAATATGTTCTTTTCTATTGAGTTTGGAGGTTTCATCCATTTAGTTACTGCACTTGTATCCAGGGGTCTCCTTTGGATTGACAAAAGAGTTGTTAATAGGCTGGCCAAGTTCAGCCATGAACATTTTGAAGAATAATTGTGAGATATCTGGACACAAGATAGTTCCTGTGAATTCATACACTGAAAATCTTGACTATATTTGGGATCTGTGATTCTGCACACACTAAAAAGTAATTCACCAGCAGTGAAGAAGCTTCAGAAGAGCCCAGCCATGTGCAGTCATGTGACTGCCGAGAGTTCAGGTGGAACAAATGTCCTGGGGTCTGTGGGTTGCAGAAACGGTGCCATATCAATGTATGCACCCACTGACTGAACATTGAACCCAATCCATTTGCTGGCACTGGAGCTCATCTCAATCACACCATATTACTGAGGTTGGATAGAGACGTCAACATTCAGGAAATTTTGTTCAAATAACCAGTTGGTATGGAGGCTGGAACGAGGCCTCAAGGTACTGAGGATTTGTTTGTCTTCTGGTGAGATTTCAGACATAGTCCTGTCAATACCTAAGCTGAGTATTTGTTACCACACCTCCTTAAGGTGATATCTTTATTGCCACATTGCTGAGGTGGAGGGAAGCACAAGGGCCATAAAGAAGTAAGGTTGTTAAATCTCACTTGGGAACTGATGTTAAGCTCAATTTATAGACAAGCTGATCACCTGTTGGTTCTGGCATCATCGGATGTCACATGCCCATGCTTTTTATCACAGGTTGATCCCTATGACAAGAGAAAAGATGAAAAGAAATCCTAAAGAGACTCTGAAATGTATATTCTTTCATGTTTTAAGTTGGAAAGAGGGACGGGATGAAGAAGGACATCTTGCATTCAGGAGAGCCTCCCTGTCTGAGAGCACTCAAGCCTGAGGCTATTCCCAGTGTAGTAGTGAGGCTACCACCAACAAACAGGGTAGTTCTGAACATGTCACTGCAGGGTGCCAAGGCAGATGGGTGCTTCCAGACTGGCTGCTGTGTCCTGTTATGTTAACAGACCTGTAAAACGAACAAGGTGTACAGGTGCTGTGTAACCCCCAGGGCTCAGGAGGAGACCAGGGAAGAATGGTCTGGCTTTCTGATGGAAACTAGCTCTAGGGACTGATGGTGTCTTCCTTGGCTCACATGATAAGGGGATTCTCCCCAAAAGCCAAATCCATGCCTCTTTGAATACACATTATATTGATTCTGGCCATTTTACCTAGCCTGCAGGTTCTGGGAGGTGGAGGTGAAACTCTTTCTACAGCACTGAAGACTTTCACTCCTTGACACATTCCTCTCTCAGGTTACTTGCTGTCTAGAAGGTGACAGTAGAGATTCTGTTGGTGAATGAGCATTGCTAAATACACTGTACAAAAGCATGCATCTGGAACAAGGCATTTCGGCATTTCTCTCCCCTGGAGAGTCAAGCAGAAGTCAGAGTTGTGCATGTGTGTGTGAAAAACAAAGGCGCATTGCGGCAGCATGAGACAGGAAAGGGATCTTCCATGGTTATACTTGCCAACAAGAATGACACTGACATTTGGCACTTCTCCGACACCTTTCAGCTGAGTGTATTAGAGAACTGTGCAAGGATAGAGTCTCTCAGAAAGGGTTATACTGAGAGACCAAGAAATTAGCTGGGCAGATGAAAGTCATGCAAAAATCCCTTCTTAAACATTCCTGGGGTGGAGTGTGTGTGTATCTGCATCACAGGCTTGGGGGCTTTTTCTTAATTAATTTAATTAAGAACTTTCCAAATTTAAAGTATCCCCACTATTTTTTGTTCACTGAACAAAGGAGATCAGCCCAAAACGCATGTATGCACATTCAGGTATGAGTGCTGTTGAAGTATAAATCTCCGAGATTTTTGCTTTTGAGAAGATCCTTCCATATATCAAGATCTCTCTACTTCAGATATAAATATGGGTACAGATTTTCTACTAGGTGAGAGTAGGTAGCAGCAGAGAACTGGACAAGGGAAACTCCAGCCCTCCTTTGCTGACATGCCCCATTGCAGTGGACCTATCTTCGCCATGCAACACAAGGGAAGCCATGTACAGAGGAACCTGGCTGTACAACTTCAGTGTTGCAAAAAGATTTTGCAGTAATTTTTCATCTCTCCATTGAAAGATACTTGTAGAGAAAATCTCCATTTTGTAGAGAAATTTTCCATTGTCGTCTTGTGCCAGTGTGGCTTCAACACGGTGAATATACTGAAGGGCACTGTTACCTCTTGAACTTGCATTTATAGAAACTTGGTTTTTTCCTGAGAAAGTGAATAGCATTATTTCACATATAAAAAGGTTTCATGTGAGCAACTGTAAAGCGCTATTATTGTCTTAAAGATATGAAGTCACTTCTCACCTTCCCTCCCCCTGCAAAGACTACGAATGCCTGTGAACAGGATTGAAATTAGCTGTGGTGGGACATGAAGAGGCTGCATGTGCATGCAGTGTGTCCTTAAGGCACTGCACGCTCAGGTAGCCTCTTCCCTAGCCAGGTCAGGCACTTCACATCATACCTGTGCTGAGTCCTCTGCATTTCAGGCTTTTCTTGTCCCTAATGGGGACTGGAGAGTGATTTTTGAGGCTTGGTGCAGCACTAGCACCTAAGGGGGCTGCCCAGGGCTATTGGGTGAGCCAGAAGATAGACTGTAGGTAGAAACCAGTGGTCCTGATCTAGTCACCAGAACCACTTTGTTTGCTCACAATAGCTGTCACCAATTTCTCCTTCAGTACTGTCATCACGGTGTTTAAAGTACATTAAAATAGCCTTTCCTAGACCTTTCATAGCCTTTCCAGGCAACTCACCTTGTTTACTACCTTTGTCACTAGTTGTTGAGAAACCACATTTCAGTTCTCCTAGTCTTTCTGCCCATTTGCTGCCATTCTTGTTCATAGTAAAATGCTCTTTATACCACTTTCTGGAACAACACTCCCATAAAATATTTTTGCTGCCTCCTCTAGGATGTTCCTTCATGGGCAACACTATTCTTATATATTCTTAATTTCCTGTTTCATGTGCTGCTATAGTCTCTTAGACTGTCCTGGTGGCAATGTTGCTTGACACTTCTAAAATTCAGGTTCAGGCATTACTGATTTCTGATAAATCAAGTTCCAAACACATTCATAAGCATATCCTAACTGCACATCTGAACTGTGGGATTATTTTCCCCATTGCCCAACAATTCACATTTTAAGTATCTTGCTGAAGACTTTAGTTCTCACTTTACTTTTTGGCACCAGCAGTGCAGGTGAGTGGTGGTGAGGTGAAATCTATACTGATACAGACGGGTTGCACAAAGGCAGTATCAGAAGACCAATTCCTCTGGGCTTTCATAGGACCAGAATTTAATCTAGGTGAGTTAAAGGTGCTACCGCAATGAGAGTCTCAGTCCTGGCATGAATTTTATCCACGGTGATTGTGGAAACCCTATCATTTGGGCTATTTTGGCACATTAGGCACTTTCTAAAGCTAAATGAATCTCTTATCCCCATATAGCTCCACTCTGTGATTCTGCTCTGACCAGCTGCTTGTACTCACTGTCATGCAGTTTGTCCTATTTATGCTTCAGTGTGCTCTGTTCTGTGTAGGAGATTATTTCTCTTCCATGTTAAAGAGTTTTTTGCTCTTGAGGTCTCATTAATGTATCGGTTCCTGACACACAAACACACACACACAAAATCCCAACAAAGAATTAAAATTCCTCCTATGACAAAGCCCAACATTAATATGAAAGCAGCTTTATTTGTATTGGAAAATGTAATGTAATATAACAGATTAGGTGGTGACATGTGAGACAAATGGTCTAATTAGCAGTTCATCATTCCAGGGATTGTATCAGCAGACAGTTATTTTTTGTGGCATTCATTAAGGAATTTGCTGGTGGCATCCACAGAACCATCTTGAACAATGAACATTTTACTTTTTAACTGAATTCTCACACAGAACTTAAAGGCAGATACCAAGGAAGACACCTAGACTTAAGCAGAAGTGACTTTCAGGAGTGTAAATGCAGCCCTGAAAATCTGGCCATTTCCTTATGGACCACAATGTGAAATAGGGTCCTTAAGGTGCATGGATTCTGGAGGAGGGAGTTGTCCACTCTGCCTTTCCTCACTCAAGGAGCTGTGGTCACGTCCAAGTGTTCTTCAGCATGGGAGGGTTTTAGGGCATATTGTCTCTACCTGATTCTTGTTAACATCACTGTTTCTCCTCCTGCCCATGGAGAGCAGACTGTGACTGAGCACTCTCCAGACAGAGTGAAAGAATAGTCATTTGGGAATGTACAGGGTTCTTAATGAAGAGGGGTTTAATATAGAGTTAACAGGCTATTACTGGGGTATGCAGTAAGGATCATACCCAACTCCCATTATATTTTAAGTATACATGCGTACTGAATTCCATTTAGCCTCCTTTAATAACACAGTCAAAACTAACAAGGTCTGAGTGTATCCCACCACAAATAATTCCTATTCCTACTCCTTATAAGGAATAGGATGCAAAGGAATGAGGAGTGATAGAATTTATTCAGTTTTCTGGAGCTTAAAGATACAGATTCTATTTCTCATGTGAAATTAAAGGCAACTAGGTGCATCAACATTTTTGGAAATCTTTCTGTGACCCCGATTCTCAAGACCACACAGGTATCTAATTCCATCTCAAGTCAATGGGAGTTGAGCATCAGCCTGAAGATCTAAACCTTAGGGGGATTTTCAAAAGCCCCCAAGGTACCAATATCCTGTTAATACCAAGTATAGCCTGGCTGACTTCCACAGAACAAAATACAGTGTTTGCTGTCCACTGCCATAAAACATGGGAGTTGATTCATTTGACATAGGCTGAACACATGTATTAAACCTCTGTTCTCAGATTATTTCTTCAACCGGTTATCAGTGTGCCTAATTCAGTGCTCACAAGTTCTCCCTCTGAAGTTACTGAGCGTGTTTGTATCTGTGCATGAAAGTGCTCTTGGGAATGGGAGGGACCTATCACAAGTTTTTCCAGGCGTTACCATTCCAACTTCAAAAAGCTGGTAGCAGTATCAGTCACAAGGTTATTCAGGATCTGGGGTTTTTTTAAAGCCCTGGGACCCTAAAGGGCTGTAGTCAGCAGTGAACTCAGAAAACCTATTTCTGATATGAATACTAGCACAGAGAGATGAAAAATAGTTTAACATCAGCCTTAAATAAAGGAACATGACTAAACAGGAATAGATTCTTATTAGCAACCAGTTGTCTGTCCTACAGAAAGCAGAACATGCTAATATATGTAACTGTAAAGACAGACTCCAAAATATTTAAGTTCTTGAGCAGAGGTGTTGACAGTTAAATTGAATTTCTGGCAGACATTTCCAGCTTGTGAGGGAGCAAACAGCAACTCTTCAGCTTTCAAAACATTTACCAAAGATAATAATTACAAAGCCACATAGTTTCAGAATGACTTTCATTTGTCAGGACAGTTAACAGCAGTGAGGAGCAAAGCCAAGAGAAAAGCCAAATGCTAGCGGGAAAATACTGACAAATCACTTGATGTAAAGTTGAGCCTTGTAGTATGACAGGAGAGCACAGGACCTGTCATCTAGTCCCAGCAGGCCCACACTGAATCTGTTGTGGTCATCTGGCCTGGGGAGGAACTAGCCTGCGCTGGGGTTGTACCAAGGAGTGTGATACAGTCCTGGGGCAGGATTTCCAGTCTGGCAGTGTCTTCCCCCTTCATCCCTTTCCAAGTCTGAGTGGATAGGGGTGGGACTGCATCATTATCCCAGTCAACAGGCTCAGAACATGTGCTTCATGATGCCTGAGAAAAGGGAAGAGAGGAAGGAAGTATCCAGCAGTAGACAACAGGGATAACCACCCCTGTGGGAAGGGAATTGTCTGGGATATTATCCTCTTCCGCTTGATGGGAGCAGTAAGTGTATCACTCAGTGGGTTTGTTCCACCTCTTGCCTTGGCACCCAGCTCCAATCTCCTTCTGCTGCTTTCCCTCCTGCCCTCTCTGGCCATCCCTCTCACCTTATTTCTTCCATTTTGCAACAAAAGTGACAGTTGGCAACCAGCTATCCAGAGCCAGCGCACCTCTTAACTGGACTTTTATTTTGTTTCTGGTATAGCCACTGGAGCTTACTGAATTTAACACAGGCTTAACAAGCCACCTCATTCTGCAGACATGTTTGCAAAAGATGAACTTATAATACCAGCTCTGGGCTATGCAAATTTGGTATGCTGGTTCATTCGTAAATGTTTTGCAAAGAGCTATCACTTATCATCCCTATTAATTCCTGTGCAAAATAAACATTGTAGCTAAATGGGGGAGGAGGTGGATGAACTGATTTGGGTTATATAACCCATAGCAACCTGAACGGGGTTTGGATAAAATTTAGGTTGCCTGCTAAGTTTTGCTTTTTGGGTTTTTGCTTTTTAACTCAGCTAGCCCAGAGCAGTGTTGGGGCTCTTCTGCTTTCTGTCTTGGAACAGATCCAGAAATAGCAAAATACATCGCAGAAGAGGCTGTTCACAGAGGAGGTCTGGGAGTACAGAAGCAGGAAAGAGAGAAATTTTGAATGAGTCTGTTCATATTCATTTTCTGTCCTGATTATGCAGGTTAAGAATGTTTCAATAAATCTGTATTATTTGCAGTGCAGAAAGAAGACAGCCAGGATGCAGACCCCCTTGAGCTCTGTCTATCCACATATAAACAGCACAGGCTACCCACAAGATGTTAATCTTGGGAGGAACTCGTAGCTATAGCAGCTGCCACCAACTACAGTAGCTGCTCAGCTGGGGAGACTACCATAACGTTGACTGTTATAATAGCAAAGGATATCATACATTTGTTGCCTAACAGGCAGCTCAGAAAAGAGAACAAGAAAATCTTCTAGTCTTGCAGCTAGTCACTGACTATCTCTAGTGCATCTTAGGAAACACAGCATGAGGACAAAATGCCTACAAATACTCTCGTTCAGTGCTCCCCATATGGATGAATTGCAGAGATTTCTGAGCATCGGCAAAGTGTAGCAGCTTGCGTAACATGCCACAGTCTGCTCAAGGTTTGGCCATATCAGCAGAAGGATGTTGAGGTGTTACTATAGTACTTCCCTTTTCACACTTCAGTAAGTTAAAAGGGATATTAAACTCCATACTGTTATTTCTTTCTAATAGTTCTGTAAGTGAATACTACAGATAGATGATACCAGTGTCATACAGGAGTGAAGTAGAAACTCTTCCGGTAACTGCCTGTCCTTAAAAAAAAAAAAAGTTTCAGCTTGTAGAGAATACCTGGCTTCAGAGCAAGTATAAACAAAGTTGGAAACTTGGTTCACTGAACAGATGTTAAGAAACATAAAGCAATTACAGGTCCTTTAACTCGGTCTTTTTGTGTGGAAACTATTGTGGCATCTACAGAATTATTTATTATGGACTTCTGTGGGTGCAATGCAGTATGTGCTGCTGCTGCTGCGAGTCTCCTGTGAAATGCCATCATAAGTACATGTAGGCAGCCAGACCAACACATCAGATATGGTCAGATCAACTCTCCTAGGGTAGTTCCTAAATCTGAGACATGTTCTGAAATCTTGCCGATGTATTTCTAAGGGGTTTCATAGATTTCATTTTATCCACAGAAGGACAGAATTATGAATGGTCAAACCTGTAATGTCTTTGGGAAACAAGAAGAAAAAGACGAAATCCCATTTCTCTGTCAGTCATGGATTCCTGGATGTGTATGGAGGCCCTTGATGGTTCTGGGACTGGTCAAAGGTGATGCTGACGATGTTGACAATTTTCTGGAAAAGCAAACATTCATTTGTGATGGGAACTTGAAGAGATTACCTGTCCTATCAGACAGATCTGTCCTTTCAGACACATTACATTGTTTGTGGCAGAAGAGTAGGTAACAGTCATCAACTTCCTTGGTTCATACCAGCAAAATGAGTATTTTTCTGTAGCATGTCATTGACTAGATAAGTTTGGACCAAAGTCCAAAGAGAATGGCTGAAAGCCTGGAGCACTTTTGGGAGTTTACTACATTTAACCATTACTTTTGTTTTACTTTGTGTAGACTTTTTGTAAATGGAGGGAAGCATGTCTGCACAAAAATAAGGGGATGCAGGCTCTGCACACCAAAAAGTCTATGCTTGGCACACCATGGAAAGATGCATTTTAGATACTGGACTTGCTCATGTCTTCCACATGTTCATATCATTTTATTTGTTCCCATAGACTGCTCCCTCTCCTTAACTAACCTCGCCAAGCTCTTGCTTTTGGGGCTAATCCTGCTGTTTTCACTCACTCAAATAGTAATAACCCAACACTGCATGATTAGCCATCTCCCAGCCTCACTCACAGAGACCCTGTGGCTTTCTCTTCTGCACTAGGAAATAACGGGGTTTAGGGCAGACAAGTGACCATCCAGGCAGCTTCTGTGCAGGCAGTGTCCAGGGAGCCAAGTCCCTGTCTGTACATGTGCTGGGAGGACCAATGTCAAATGTGCTCCAAAGGGCACGTTTGAGCTGCATCAGAGCTTCCTTTCCTTTCACGAGTTTGTTGTCTGTGTGACTGAAGTGCCTGGTATCAAGGCAGCTTTGGAGCCACCCTTAGCACACAGTGGGGATCCACCCTCTAGGCTTGGAGATCCTTCTCTTCTAATTATTTCTAGAGAATTACACAGATGAAGTGTGCAGACATGATAAGACTTACCATGCATTTAAGGGGAACTTACATGTTGCATGGTACAGAGTAAACTTCAGCTGTGGGAAACTACATTCTGCTCAAAATATGTGCAGCAAGAAAGGATCCTGTCCTTGTAGAGATTTAAAATACCCCCTATCACTATAATCTAGTTGTGTAAACCCTCTGTATATGGGGTCAGAGGACTGTATATATAGAAAGCTCAGGACTAGGGTTGCCAAGGTCATAGAGTGACCATAATAGATGACCTATGCATTCTATTTGTTGTCCCACATCATTGTAACAATGCATTAAGTGTTTTGCACCTTCCTCTCTTTCCTTTCTCCCTTAATTCTCACATCATCCTGGTGTCTCCATACATGTAGACTGGAATAGTTTTTCTTTTTAACTTCATATCATGATGACATTGGTATTGGGACTCCACAGGCTCGCACTGAAATAATTGATGCCATTTGCATTTCACATTCTAACAGCTTCATAACAAGATCTCTGTAGACTTGCACTGAAATTGTTTTCCCACTGAAGTCTTACAACACAGCAGCAACATAATGACATTTTAATGGGATCCCTATAGACTTGCCATGAAATTGTCAAGAGAAAATAGTGGTGATGTTAATTGAATTGGGAGCTAACATTGTTAAAATAAAATGTGAAAAGTAATTGCTCTGTGTGAAGAAACGCACGAATTTAGGAGCTGATCCTGCAAAGATATATGCATGTCAGTAATTTTGCTTGTAGAAGCAATCCCCTTGAAATTTTCTTCTCTGGGGAACAAAGTTAGGACCTAGAACAAACCAATTCATTTTGTCTCCTGCCTTCATATAAAAAATGGCTAACCCAAAGGCAACAATTAAAGACTGTGCCTCAGTTGTGACATTTCCTATACATGTCTGTGCAGATACTAGGCAGAAATTACCTGAAAAGCTTGGCACTTGACATCATACATTCTCTAACCCTACACAAATACAGTAACAGTTGCTTAGCTGGTAAAGCCTTGGTAAAACCATATTCACAATGAAGTTGCTGGGAATTGTGTCACTGACTTCAGCAGAGCTAACATGCCATTCCCAGTATCACCTTCCTACAGATCCCAGACAGAAACCTCAAACACACACCTGTTTTGGAGGCTAAACCTACAGAGCGGAAGTCTGTTCTTTTTAATCCTTCTGTTTTCTGAGACATAAGAATGTGTTTGACTGAAGATTTTCTCTTTCATTTCTCATGTGATAAGGGAGAGAATATTGCTTTAAAAATGAACCTTGCAATTCTCATGTCATGTGAGTGTCAGACTTTGGAGTTCAGCTATTTCAAATTTCAAGAGATTGCTGGAATGGGCAATGTCACCTGACTGTGGAAGACAGGGTGAATGTTCTGACCTTACTCCCTTGCCTATAGCATTGTGTGTAAGAATTACACTAACAACTACTGACAGTTTTTTAGTTGGTCAGAAAACAGTCAAAGCACAGCCAAAAATAATACCACCTGAGCAGAAGGACCTAAAACTGTTACATCCAACATACCGAGTTCTGTCTGGAAATAAAGTGGGTTTTATTGGGGATATTTCTGAGAACACTTCCTCATAAGCAGAGTTGCATGTCAGGAGGAGGTAAGAAGGTCGATACAGAAAACAAACCATTAGCAATGATAAATTATTCCCTTTTTCTCAAGAGAAGCCTAGAGTCATTGATCTGTCATGGAATCCATGCAGACCTACTCCTCAGATGAACAAAAGGCTGAACAATAGTGTCCTGATAGGTGGTCTGATAACTCAGGAGATTAGTGCAGGGCTGCTGTGTGAGCTTTGGTCCAGGGGTTCAACCTGACTTCATGGAAATCAGATCAGAACTTTCACCATCAACTTCAGCAGAAGTGGGAGACATTTTTATGTCAGGTAAAACCAAAACGAGGAACTGATTTATTAGGGGAAAAATACAGAGAGAACAAAACAAAAACCATTATTATGTCTGGGTTTGAATTCATGATTCATCTGCACCTCAAGTATTGCATGCATTTCTGGCACTTCTTCGTACCAAAAAAGGATGTAGTTTATCAAAACAAAGAGAGAGGGTAAAAATGCTGATGAGAAGTAGGAAATGGTTTCTGTTTAAGGAGGAATTGAAAAGACCATAGTTTGCATTAAGGACTGTAAAATGGTGGAAGTCATAAAAAAGGTGAAAAGATCATATGCATTCATTATTTTGAACATCTCAGGGACATGGAGACACCCAATGAAAATAATTGCCCAATATAAAACCAAGTGAAGGAAGCCATTTTTTCACACAACGCATAAGAAAACTGTGGAACTCATTGATGCAGGATATGGTAGATGGCAAAACCACAAAGAAAGTCTGAAAAAGGTTATATACGCTCATGAAGGATCGGTCCACTGGCAGGTTTTAAAAATTATGATTTGGATGCAACACTCAGATCACAAATTCCCTCATCCAGAGGTGAGTAGTTGTACAAGGGACAAGAACAATATGTACCTGCCCTAACTCCTACATTCTTAAGCATTCATTGGAGTTTACTGTCAGGGAACGTAACTAGACACACTCTAGATGTTGTGGTGGAACTGAGTGTAGCTGATCTCAAGTCTTACAGAGTGTTAGGTGAAATAAATCAGCAGTATCTCAGCACTGGACAAGTTGTCTCCTTCTCAAACCACCGCTCCAACCAGTACCTCTGCGCCTGTCAGTTCTAGATGAATAGTGAGGACTTCACAAAGCAGAAAGCTTGACTGACATCAGGCTCCCACATATGGACTCTTCAGATGGTCTGGGAACACCCTGATGTGACAAGGAGATGCTCCCTATGATGTTTGCTCTGTAACCAAAGAGAGCGTTTCAAGCAGGTTTATCCGTCCATTACTCTTTCTCAGTCACTATGGTCCTCACAGACTAGATGTTCAAGTGCACAGTGCCAGCACTTACCTAATGGATTCTGAATTGTCATTTTAATTTGTAGAAATCGTATAACAGTATTTAGGAAAACTATTTGCCTTTTGGCTTTGCTTTACAGCTAAGAACAAAACCAGACAATGAAGCCAGCCATGAGCTTCCCTCAGATCGCTCCTGAAATGCCTAAAGATGAGCATATCTGTCTAGCTCAGCTGTGCTGGAAGTCCTGGCCAAAGAGATCTATTTATTATAGGGTGTGATTGTCAAGTTACTTATTTCAGTGGCTTCCCTGCTGCAGTGCAGAAATCCTGGGTGGTCCTTGAGGCCATCATGAGTGCTCTGCACCTGGGGCTGCAGAAAGTATTAAGAAGTAAAGCATACACATGGTTGGCTTGGTGGACTGTGACCAGTTGGTCCAAAGTTGTGGGAACCACCGAGAGAGCTGTAATCCTTAAGGGGCCAGAGCCCGTTTTCATGTATTCAGAGAGAGACCCATAATTATTTCAGCTGAAACCAGATCAGGCACCAGAGCTGGACAAGGGACAAAACATTAAGTTGTTTCATTTCATTCTGACCTCTTTTTATGGCAATAACTGCTAAAAGGAAAACAAATGTTCGCAGGGATCTGCTTTGTTCTGCCTTTACATGTGGAGCACACAAGGGGCCTTTTCATGCAGAAAAATGCATAAATCACTCCCCTAGTTTTACTTATGGGAATGCAGCATATTCATATTAGAGAAATACAGCCAGTAATGAGATGCACAGACATCCGACAAAGAAGAGTAGGGATTTCAGAAAAAAAAAAGGAGAGATGATTTAGTTATTAACCAAAATGAAGCAGGAACCTCATGAGGAAATGTGATTACAGGAATTATGCAGAGAAAGCATTTCACGTATATATACAGGGTCAGATTCTCAGCAGCTATAAATAGATGTAGCTTTACTTACTTTCAGAGAGATATACTACAAGAAGTCAGTTCTGTGATCATCTTGGGATCATTTAATTACCGACTGCTTCTTTGCCCCTCTTGCTCTTTTTTTGGGGCTAGTTTATTGGTCATGAAAATATACTCAACAGAAAAGTAATTTTAAAATTATTTTTACAGGGTCAGTTTCGGTTGGAACAGTGAACCATCAGACACACAGGGTGATGCAAAAGCACTCATGCTGATGCAGGGAGTTAGGTGGAACACCTGGAAAGGGTGAGAGAGAAGGTGGACGCAGCCCACAGCTAAGCCAATAACGTATGTGCCTTCCAATATTCACCAGCTGGAGATACAGTGCTATGGATATAGCAGTTTCAGCAAGAAAACAGCCACAATAAAAGATCAAACCAAATGATCTTAACATACAATCAAAGTACCATGATAATGTCACATAATTTCTGTATCATCCCAAACTACATGGTTGCTTCTGATCAGACATCAGCTGTGTCAGACACTGTAGGACTCCAGTGAATGACAGCAGAGCAAATATTAATCTATATGATTTTTATTTCAATACTTTGAAAGCAGTTTTATTATACTTATAGTTGATCAAAACATAAAACTTATTTTAACAGAAGTAAGCTGTGCTTATTTTAAAGTGGGATTAGGTATTTTTTCAGAATCAGTTAGTAAAATACCAGTATGTTAGAAAGACCAATGTTTGCAATAAGTTTTCAATAACAGCTTTGTTAAAAAATATAAAATGTGATTATATAGTGAGAAAGTATATATAATGTGAAGCTGTAGAAAAAATGGCTTTAAAAGTTTCACTAAACAGTTGCTAGAAATGCTAGACTTGCTAGAAATGGTTCCAGCTTCACTAATCAATGAGGAGGCTAAAGAATGCTCATTTCTGGTAGATTGTACCCACTATGTTTTTTTTTACAACAGTCTCGTGTCTACAGTCTGTAACCTTTGCATATTTCTTGTAAATCTTTTAGGAAGGAATTACAGTTTTGTTTCACATTTGTAGTTCATCTGAATGGTTCAGTCCAGACCTATGATAAGGTTGCTTAAAAACTACTGTGCAACAGAACTGCAACCATGACATCTCAACAGGATTTATAAATAAGCATGTTACAAAATAATCTTATGTCTTTTGTTTATAGGATGTTGCTTTCCCTCACTAGGGCTCATGCAGCCCATAGAATAGAAAAATAAGAAAGAAGAGTTCTCGAAAAAGGATGGCAGGTTCATCATATGTGATAAACTGTTTAGAAGAGTCAAATTTTGATATGGATTTTTTTCATCACAGAAACTGATTGGGAAAACTCTTCAGGGGAATTTGTGCATGTCCTTGCTCCAAAGGGCTAAGCACCTAGGTCCTGCCTGTTCTACACCTTCTTACAATTTGATGGCAAGTCTGAGCTACAATACGTTATGTGCTCATATACTACATATTTAAGACTCATGAAATAACTACATCAGACAGTCATGGTTTGCCTCTGCCAGAGACCTGAAGTGGTACTTGGATAACTTCCCTTAGGCAGGCTGTAACCCTTATTTCCTCAAGTGGAAGAATCTATTCATTGTGTCTATTCTGTAAATATTTTGACTGGTCCTTCAGTGGTCTAGCTCTTCCAGATGCTGTAAAATATCCCAGATAAAAAATTCTGTGTAAATAGTGTGCACAGATAGCCTCTGGGGAAGAGTACAAAGGGAGCTCTCCAGATTTCCCCAAAAGGCTCTGATACAAATGTGATGAGGGAGCAGAGCAGTGTAGACTCAGTTTCTTGTAGTTCATTGTGTTGTGCTGTGAAAAAAGTCAGTGTATGAAAACATAGATGACATCCTTGCCCATGCCAGTGAACCTCTAAATGAGCTGCGTAGCTACAGGGGCTACGTATGCTTTACATGTCAGCTGTTCAGTTCCACAAATATCTTGAAGACCATATTTCTTCCAAGACCTAACTTCATATCTGTGTAGTTGCTTTATGGACATAGGTGCCTTTAAATTCTTTCTGCCTCCTAGATAGGTACCAGAGGGGTCTCTTTGGGGAATGCTAACTTTCTTTGTCTGGTGTCTACCACTTAACATTTCCAAAAGGCCTTGGAGGAGGCCAGACCAATCTCCCTTGAGTGTGCAGGGCCAACCCATGCTGCAAATTAGGCCATGCTTAACTATTCCTTAGGGGAAAATAGGCTATTACTTTCGAGAGAAGGGATTTAAATTTCATATGAGTTGCTCATAAACCCTACCTGCTCCTGAGAATGAACTGTGTAGATGGGCTGTTTATCTGATGAGAAGTCCTGTCTGAACACTACTTAGAAGATGTGTAAACATACTCAGGGTGGCCGTTGTATAAGGAAAGGAAAGTGAGGAAGAGAGTCATATGTGACTGCAAAGAATTGATTAGAAATTCTTGTAGACTGAGTGAGCCCTAAAATAAAACAAGCATATTTCATATGCACAGAGGAGGAGAGGAAAGCATTGCTATATAAAGGATGATTTGCATTCAGATTCAATCACTATTCCAATCAGGATGTGGCATCCCACCTTATAATGGCAATCCTGAAGATTTAAAATAAGTTTACCATCAAATAATACACCAAAGCTTTAATGCAAACCTGTATTTGATTCAAATTACTCATGCTGTGGTAGCTTAAATATGCATCAGTCTTTATATGGGCTTGATCAAAACTGGCAGGCAAAATACAAAGAGCAGTGTCAATTAAACTCTATGGGTGGAGAGGAATGTATGAAACATAAACAAGAAGTAGCACTATGTCAGGGATTCTTGCCATCTATTGTTTAGCGATGGTTGATGTGTAGTTCACATGGACACTTCATCCATGAAGTGATCCTATAATCAGATTCACACAGGAAATGCATCGTTTTCAGGCATCATGTGTCTGCTCTCCCTCAGGATAAAGCCTGCTAGGAAAGCATGGCTTAAATAATGATGGATGTCACTTGCTGAAGATAAATCTTGCTATTTGTAACCTTCTCCATTCCTAGGAAAGGAAAATCACTGCAGGTGCCACAGGCAGATACCTCAGTGAGGCAAATGCTGTGATTTTAATGCAATCTACAGGAATGTTTACTCACCATATCCATAGCTCAGTTTGGCTAAAAGCTGCAGCTTTGGCTAAAAGCTGTAGCTCAGGGTTTTTCTTCCTGGTGGGACGGAAGAAAGTTGTCATCTGGATAACTGGAAACATTCACATGTATTTTCAAATCATCTTTGAGGATGTAAGTAGGGAGCTACCTGCCTATTGTGTTTCGAGTCAAGTACCACAGTTGTAGTAGAGGTAAATCACTGCTCTCCAACAGATGTTGGGGGGCTCTGACTCTCTAGGGACACTTGCTCAGGCATTCTGTGCAACAAAAAATGGCACCTGTGTATTTTCCTAAATAGGGGTGTAAGTGCTGCAGACTCTAATATACAGAAAATCTTTGTGCACAAATATATATTTATATGTATGTTTATGTATATGTATGGATACACATATATTTTCCTACTAGGAAAACAACCAACGGCTTTAATAAACTGCTTTCATACTGAGATCATAATCAGTCTTGCATGCATATGTGCACACACACAAAGGGATGGAGACAACTGGATCTCTAAATAGAAATGTACATGTTCTGGCTCTTTTTGGCTTTGCTTTTCTCTCCAAGCCTCCCAGGCAAATGGCAGCAAGGCTCTGACTCTTTCCAAGAGATCCTCCTGAGGCTTGTTTGCCTGAGTTCAAGCCTCTCACAGGGAGCACACTGAGCTGAGCTACCTAAAAATCTGCCTTGCATCTTTTCTGGAGTCCATGCTGGGTATGTGAACAAGATTATGTTACCTTCTTGAGGTAGACTTAAGAGCTATGTCATGTATTTAAGGGATATCAATAGTGCATGTGAAGTGTGTGCACTCCTGAAAGCAAAAGGATTGCATTGTGACATGAAAAGTGATAGGAAGAACCGGCCTCAGGTTTCCTCAGCCCCAGTGAGCAGTTTAACAAGGCTTCATGATGCATGTCACCTCTCCTGCCATGCCCGTAGGACACGCTACGTGTCTTTATTCCTTGTGCATACTATACCACCTCATCTGTAATTATAAATATATGTTTAGTGTCACTTCAAAGCCTTCCCTTGACAGAGGTGTTCCCTTTTCAGGGATTTTGAATCTCTGACATTCCTTCTTCAGAAACTCTGGAGCAGGGTGTGATAGCCTCCTGCTGACAGTTACTTTAGTTCAAAGGGACTGCCAGAGAAAACCCATTGCAATGCAGAGGGAAAATTGACTTTTGTGTCACCCATTGGACATGCATTGGTTTCTATAACAAGAGGCCATTTTCTATGCTTGGCTGGTTTTTTACCTGGAAGGTATTTAATGATGGGTACAGAGATCAGATTTGTAAGACATGAAAAGGTTAGCAGTAGTTTAGACTTTCCACCAGGTAAGTCTGATGAACAAAAAAACCTCCTCCTGGCTGTGCTTGTTCATTGCATATATTTTATACAGTTCAGCTGTGGAAGCTGGAACTTGGCTAACACAGTTATTCCTTTTGTGGTATTTTCCTTCGAACTGGACTTTTTTTTAGAAGTATCCATCTGTCAGTTTATTATATTATTATATTACAGTACCATCTAGAGGTCCCAAATGGGATCAGGGCTCAGCATAGTAGGTGTAGCATGCAGTTGTCTTCTGGGAGATAAAGTGTGTAACCTCAGTAGATAAGAGAAAAGAAGGATTATTGTCCCCATTTTATAAATTTCATAACCATCCTTATTCTATAAATTTTGCATACAGTAAAATGCATACAGTCAGACAAGGAACACAGACCTGCCATGTCTGTCATTTTGGGTAGGAGTATCCAAAAAGCTATTTAAAGATAGCCCACTGCCCTACATAGATTCCACCAGGAATCTACTGGATTTCTGACTACCTGGCAGCCATCAAAAACTCACAGACAAAAAGGCTGTTGTGCAGATCAGCACATCTCTGACACATCCAGTGACTTCCTTTGGACTGGCTGAGAGGTATGGAAATAAGAGACAGATCTGGGATGTGAACAAGGTCTGCTGAGTGTTAATCACAAGGCTCTCCTGCCGCCTTTACTGCTCATTGGTCATAGTCATCTGAAAATGAGAAAAACATTGCCTGGCAAACTTTCATCTTCTTTGTAAGGTGCTCATATTTCCGAAAGACTTTTCGTCATGTAGGATTTATGAAGATATTTCTGAGAGGGTGAGTTTCCAGACCTTTAGCCCTTGACCTAAAGAAAGCGTTTTCATAGACTTCCTATGAAAATCCCATGGTGTAATGTCACTGAAGACAGCAGTACTACTAACCTGAATTCTTGGCAAATTTGGGCCATGATTTTGAATTACTATATGGAGCTGGAATCCATAAGTAATTCACAACACTTGACCCTAATGGAGGTAAATGAATACAGTAAGTTTGTACAAATAACCAGATTCAAATCACCTAATTTAGGTACAGCAGCACTTAACTACAAGCCACTTCAGCTGCAGGAAGATGACCTGGTGCATCTAAATCAGTCAGATGGACCAAATATACAGTTAATAGGGGGAGATAGGAGTCTCTGAGTGGCAATCCAGAAAGCTGGTGTGTTGAGTGGGAGCTGTGAAGAGCCAAATTACAAAACATGCTGGATGTACAGGGAAATAATACCTGAAAATTCTTCCTGCTTCAGAACATCAGATGTTTTTATTCACCTGGGAATTAGAATGCTTTGCTGAGATTATGGGTGAAGATGGATGTCAGCACCAAAAAAAAAAAAGGGTGGAGAAAATGTTAGATCTTAAAGTTAGGGCATGTGCATAGAAAGCAAAACATCCCCAGGACATTACCAGTTTGAAGAGGTGTGACTCTACATCCCAGAATCTACCTCCAGTCTGTCAGGCATTCATACAAATGGCACATTCTCTCCTCCTGTTGAAGCTGGTTTACTGCATGGCTGGGAATGCAAAGTCACAAGGCCAGGAAGGGTGGCAAGAGCAAGAGCAGTCCCGAAGGAAAGGCAGAATGCTCAGCTGGGAGGGAAGAGCCCTAACCTGCCCTTTGCTCCTGCCTGTCTCTTTCTTTCTTGCCCTTTTTCTGCTCCGTTAGCATATACAGAGCCTGACAGGGTGCTTTGATGCACAGCACGGAGGTGCCCTGAGGGTCTAGTGGTGCTGAAAAGCAGGCAACCTGGGCTTTCTTCTGGGACTTAAATACATCCCTGAGCTAGGCTGTCAGGGTCTAGTGCAAAGAATCTAGACTTACATTTTTTTAAGTAGTCAGAGTAACAGAAGTATTTATACTGCAATGGGATTTAACTGTCCTGTGCCTTAGGTTTTCAGAAATCCCTCTCAGCTCCATGTGACTGTCCATAGTGTTGTCAACCAATACTTTCATCTTAGATTTAGATTGCCATTGAGTTACAAAGCTCACCCTGTCTCCTAGTCAAATGCTTCACTAATTAATGCATGAGGTAATACAGGCATCAGCTCTAAAGAGACTTATCCTCTGAGGGTTAAAGAAGATACAAAGCTGTTGGCCACACGATGGAAGGAAAAATATTGAGTACTGAAAGGGAGACAGCAAATACTTCAGTCTGTACCTCTGTTCAGGCTTTGACAGTGTGCAGGACAAAACATGTCTTGGAGACATTAATTCCACAGGAAAACATGGTCTTTCTTTTGCTTTTGTGGCAAGAAAGGTCCAAGACTTTGCAGTCTAGCATCCTGCATTTGCATCAGTTGGGACTGCAACACTTCTGAAGTTTCACATTGTGACACTTTGTCTTACCCACTCTTATTTGAATCCAGCAGGAATTGTGAATGTTCTGCCCTTCTGCTACCAGATGCTTACATACTCAACCTCCCTGACTGATTGACTGGGGGGGGTTGTGACCTGGAATCTACTGCAGTTGCATTGGTTACATTTAATGTCATTTCTGTATATCTAATAATAATGTGTCTAACACCTCTTATATATTTTTGATCAGCCCTTATTCATCTGTTAAGGGTGCTAAGTCAAACTTTGAGCATGAAGAAGAAATCTGTTCCTTCTGCACATCAGGGTATTTAGGGCCATCTGCTGACACCTAATATATTGGCATGTATTAAAGGAATGTAGCATCGCTGCATGACCACTCTTCCCTCTGGACTGGGGTGGGCTCAGAGTGCATGGGGGTGAGGAGGGCAGGGGGTGCTAACATGAGAGGCAAGAAAGGACCACAGATCCTCCATGCTGGATCCAACTCTGATCCCATAAGATCTATGGAAAGCTTGGGCAAACTTTGTTGTTAAAAAGTTGTTTTTATAAAAAGGGGGCAGGGGAACTTGCCACTAAGGTCAAATCTCATAGGACCCTGGTAATTCAAGCTTTAGAAAAGGAACTATAAACAAAGAAAATTAGATATTATGATTAATTTTTTCTAGGAAGTGAGACTGGTTCCTGCAAATGGCGCAACACCACAGATACTGTATTTTGAGGTATCTAATGAAAGAAGGATGGTGCTAGACACTCATCACCTTTGTGACTCTGGACCTAAGGTCCTAAGTCTTCTGGATAGCTGGGCTATGGGGCACTCAGCTCTATTCAAATGGCCTGTAAGAGCAAACTCCAGCAGCTGGCTTCATGCCATCATACCTGCCCCAGCGGAGGCTAAAATACTGTGTTGTATGACTGACCTACATACCACTACAGAAGAGAAATGTTCCCTGCTACAGTTTCTGCCAAGTGCTATAGAGCTCTGATTGGACAGATGACTGATGGCAAATGCACTTCTAATAAAGCCAATGCCATTAAGTTGGAAAATGAGGCTGCTGTCATGTATGAGTGGTGGCAGAAGCATTTCTAGCTTAACAAGGTCTGACAAGACCTCCTCAACATGCTCAAATGAAATCAATGTCAACACCTAATCAGTAAAGCAGGTAATGGGTTATTTAAAAAAATTTTAACCATAGCTGCATTAGCTCACTTGGAAAGAAGGAACATGTGACTTCTACAGATAATGTAAAATATTTTAACAGTTGTCACATTTGTTAGGTTCAAATAGAAGCTGCTTTAACCTGAACAGCTGAGATGTGTACTGCAGCATGGTGGCAGAATGTAGGGCACGTCACAAATCTATGGACAAAGGAATCTGCAAGCTTTATCAGTCACTGACTGGGTTTGCATAACAGGTCAGCTCAATAAAATATACATGAACAGCATCTGTTTCTGCTTTTAAGATCACAGTGTGCAATGTGAACCATCACCCACTGGATAGAAACTGGGTGACAGGATGAGAATCCAGCAATTCAATGAGCAAAAGAGAAGGTGTTTGTTGTCACTGGGAAACTAGTGAAACGGGCTGAAAGGATGTGGACAAATGGCCTGAACTCAAATTTTCTTAGACTCTCATGAGTACACTAGAGAAGCTAGAACCATAGTTAACAAGTTCAGATAGGGAGTGGATAGTGCTATATATCTTCTGAACATACATAGTTACTGTAATGGAGTAGAATAAATCCCTTGCCTTGGGGTCTAGTCACTGCCTAACTCATGGAAATGAGGCAGGTACTTGCAGGCTGCTGACACAAGAGGGTTCTTTCTCCTCTTGCTGAAGCACCTGCAACGAGCCAGGCCAGGCCAGTGGGCTGGGTGGATGCTTAAGTCTGACACAGTGTGCTTATTCCTGTGTCCCTAAGAAAAAAAAGCGCTTTAGAAAACAGCTCTGAGAGTCACCACCTAGCTAGACTGGAGGTGCTGACCCTTCTTACCTGAGAAAACGGACAGCATTCTGCACTAAACTGCGTTAGGTTCCCGACCCCTCCTGCCCTCCCTGTCCCGAGGCTGCCCCTGTGTCTCCCCTCTCCAGCCCCAGCACTGCAGGGCCGGCAGCAGGTCCTTCTGGCCAGCACTGCCCCCTCCCTGGGTGATAACAGGCTCATGCCTCACCACGGGGCCAGAAAACCTGTGAGGCCAGCTTTGCTTTCACACTGGTTTAAATGAGGAGCGGCTCCACTGAAGTTGTTTCCATCGACAACCACAGGACTGGAGGAGGAGAAATGAGAACTGGGGCCCTATCATATTTTTATTTTTGCTTCTCTCTGCTGCTACAGAGAACCACTGGAGGCATGTCAGGTGTGTGCAACATGCAAGCCTGGGGCCTTCATGGGCGAGCTCCCTGCAGGTACTCATCTGCCGTGTCTAAGTAATACAGGGACCAAGTGTTTTGAACATAACACCTTTGCTACATTTTAACATATCTTCAAGAGTCATAAAGTATCATTCTATCATAAAAGATGGTCTTTATTAATAGACCATGAGAATGGGAATCGCAAAGTTTCTCTTCTTTAAAATACCACTAATTGGTTCCCAGCCACCCGTCCCTAAAAAGTGGGAAGCTTATTAGTGCCTCTAATAGCGCTGGAAAATAAATTAGAAATACTTCTTTCTCCCGTCGTCTCTAAAATAGCGTCAAACGTGCACCGACGTTCCCAGGTACCTGCCGTGCCCCTCAGCCCGTGGCCGGGAGCGCGCGGGAGCGGGCCCGCCCGCCGCCGGCACCGCCGCGCCAGCAGGTGGCGCCGCGGCCTCAGCCTGGGCCGGCGGCGGCGGCGGCGCCCCCGTCCGCGGCCGCTCGCAGGTATGCGGCCGCTCGCAGGTATGCGGCCGCTCGCAGGTATCCGTCCGCCGCAGGTATCCGTCCGCCGCAGGTATCCGACCGTCCGTCCGTCCGTCCGTCCAGCCGCCCGCAGGTACCCGCCCGCCCCAGCGGGGCCACGCGCAGCCCTCCTGTCGCCGCGCCCCCCGGCCGCGGTCCCCGGGGCCGTGCTGCCTTTCCGCCCGGCCGGGGCTGCGGCGGGACCGGCCGCGAGAGGCGGACGGCGACAGGAGGGGAGGGCGGCGGCTGCGACTGCCGAGCTGGCGGCGGGCGAAGGAAGCGTGACGGCACGGGTTGCACCATGACGTCTGGGGGATCGGGTGGATTAGGAGAGGGCTGGCTTGGCGGGAGCAGCTGGGTGACGCAGCGAATATTTGCACTATGTATGTTGTGTGAATACGCTCCACGCCCACGAGTGTTATTTCGTGTCATGTGCCGTGGAAGCGGCTACTGAAGGAGCCGGAGAGGAAGAAGAGCACCATGGTGTGGACGGGTCTCCTGGAGGAGGCAGCGCTAAGGCTCCCGCGCAGCCAGGGCGCTCCAGCCAGCACGAGGACGCGGGGACGGGTTCGCTTTTCCCAAAGCTGAGACTGGAAACAGTGGCGTAGCTCCAGAGACGGGGACCCCGGCCTGCAGCAGGCTGAGCCTGCGTCGCCTGGGGCAGACGGGGACCCTGCTGTAAGTAAATGGTCTGGGGTGCAACTCCACAGCTAGAGGTTTGAAGACCAAAACGGGTTTGGAGACTGATGGCCCTCGTTAGCGTGCTTGGAGAAGCACTAAATAGGCCCAAAATCTAGTGTTAGGTGGCACAGGTGCCCTCACGGTGTGGAAGTCAGGCCAGCTTCACAAGAGGCAAACGGAAGAGGCACTTAAGAGGGGGTATTGACCACGCTGGCCTGTAACATGGCAAGTGGATTGCTATTTTTTATGGAAGCTGAAGAAATGAAATTGTGTTTGGGTAGATGATAGAGAATGACAGAGGGATTCATTGGTGCTAGAGGACAAGAGGCTAGTTCTTGGTACAAGTGAAGACCATTTTGTTGTGGTGTGTTGATCAGAATTGATGTCTCCTCTATAACACGCCAGTTGAACCCAATAGAAGATTCGGTTTATTTTGCTCTTGATGCCTAGCTTTCATAACCCTGGAGCTCCATCCAAATCCTCTGCAGGTACTCTGCCTACCATCAACACTTCTCCCTTCTTTCTAACCTGTGATTTCTGTTTACTCCAGATGGAGTAGGTCTTTGAAATGAGGGGAGGGGTACCTCAGACCGCACCCATTATTTTATGAGCTGTGTAAGCTGCCATGCTGACCACCTCATACTTCTCAGGTGGTGCTGCCTGTACTCCTAAAGCTAGTGCTTGTAGGCAGGAGAGGAACAGGTGAGTCCTGCTCTGTCCACTGTCTTTGCCCTCTTTATGTCATATGACAAAAGTGGGAACACTCCACTCATGTTACCAGTCCAGAACCTTCTGTGCTCTTCTAGGGTTTGTTGAGCTCCCTCTTTCTCAAGAAGGTTGTCCACTTCCCTCCTGGAGGATGACGACTGGAGGTCTTCTCCCAGCCTGCTCTAAACTGGATGTTAAAGACCCACTTCATTCTGAGATCAGTACCTTAAGAGATAAACCACAGATTTTGGGAGGAACGGGATGAGATCGTCACCACATCAAAAGAAAAATATTTAATACAGATCTCATCAAGAATTTGTTTCTTTTCTTTCCCCAGGAAGTTGACCTTTCTTGATATGCTGGGTTTGTGTGGTGGGGTTTTTGGTAGCAGAGGAGGGGGCTACAGTGGTGTCCCCTGTGAGAAGCTTCTCGAAGCTCCCCCAGCTCCAAAACCGGACCTGCCTCTGGCCAAGGCCAAGGCAATTAATGATGGTGGCCGTGCCTCTGTGATAACATATTTAAGGGGAACCTGAGAGGGGGTTGGGGGACTTGTGAGGAGGAGTTATGAGAAGGACACCTATGCGAACACCGAGGTCAGTGGAAGGAAGGAGGAGGAAGGGGGTAGGTGTGCCAGGACTTAGACCCCCCTGTATCCCATGCTGAGGTGGCAGGGCCGCCCCTCTGCCGCCCATCGTAGAGATCCACTGTGAAGCAGAGATTCGCCTGCAGCCTGTGGAGGATCCCCGGGACTCTGTGGGAAGAAGTAGCCCCTGCTGTTGTCATTCACCACTGGGAAGACTGCAGCATGAGGGGGTGACCCACACCGGAGCATCTCGGGAAGAATTGGATTCCATGGGAAGGACTTAAATGGAGAGTTTGTGGAGGACTCTCCCATGAGAGGGAAACCACGTGAAGCAGAGGGAAGAATGCAGAAGAGTGCTTCCCCCCGACCTTGGAGGAATAAGTGGTGGACTGACTGCACCCTCCATCCCCTGCCCCTGCACCACTGGGGGAGGAGATAGAGACATCGGGGACAAAACTGAGCCTGTGAAGAAGGGAGGGGTGGAGGGAGGTGTTTTTAAGATATGATAGCACTTCTGACTGTCCCATTCTGTTTTTTAAGTGGTGGTGGTAGTGTTTTGAATTAAAGTGATGTTCTTTTTTTTCCCCTAATGAGCCTTTTGCCTGTGACCATAATGGGTGAGACACCCCTTCCTGCCCTTATCTCAATTCCTGAGCATTTTACTTCATTTTCTCCTTCCTAGTGCTGGGGGGAAGGGGTGAGTGAACAGCTTGTGGTGCTCAGTTGCCCTCTGGGCTCAAACCATGACACTTGATTAGATGATTCTGTATTTTCAGATAGAAGATGATTGTTAGTGTGAATTCCTCTTAGTTTTGACCACAGCAGGAGTTTTCCACCTCCAGGTTGCCTTGCTGACTGTATGCAACCTGCCATGGACGTGTATCCTGCCCAAACCTTGTCCTAGAAGCTCCAAGGGTCTTCTCCCTAATATGATACCAGTCATGTGAGGGGAAAACAGTGAAATCCTCTAGAAAAAACAGTGACCAGCAGTGGTCTGTGGCAAAGCAATTAATTCAGCCAACAGGCTGCTCTGTGCTTGGGTTCAAATTGCTCCATGAGTAAAGAAGAAAATATGAGTGGCTGGGAGTGCAGCAAATGAATTATCCCACGTGAGAACATTCCCTCACTGCCATTATCCTTCCTGGCCGCTCCTCACACCTGGGGCTAAAAATTGGTTCTTATTTTACACCGCACGTGCAATAAACTCATCACTTCAGGGAAGCGTTGGACCTGTTTTACATGTGCAAACTGATTGCAACAGGGCTGTCAAGAAAGAATCCTGACATGGGAAATTAATCATTCATTTTCCTATGTAATCACAAAACTGGATGATGAAAGAGATACAGTAAGTATATGTGTATTTTATTAGATTCTTTCATAGTGAAATCTTACCTGGAAATTAATTTGAAATTCCTGAGAGCATGCATGAAGTTGGAAAGGTGCCTGAATGGCTCTGAAAAAAACCATCAAGTTTAATGGTAGTATATCAAATCAAGAAAGGAGTATTTAGTGAGAGCAGTATTTGACATCATCTTTGACATCTTCATTAACAATCAGAGGGAATACAATACATAGCGCTGACACTTTCAATTGATACTGGGTGAGGAAATGTTACTAAGCTGAGAATGAGGCAAAGGAATCCAGAGAGATCACAATGTGGGCAGAAATAAACAATATGACATTTGTCTGAGGGAAAAAAAAAACAACAAAGATATTTATGGAAAAAATACTTAATGGACAGTAAAAATTGGGCAAGCTAGTGAATGCCAGGGTGCATATCCCCTTCACTACATGGCTGTACCAGTCTGTGGTGTGATAACTGATCTATGTATTTGTTTATGTCATAGAGTTACAGTAGCTCTCATGTCATCTTACTCTGCTGCCACACTATTTTAGATTCAGGACAGTATTATTTGAACAGTAGGAACAAACTGAAGAAACTTAAGGAAAGATCAACAGAAGCAATTTGAGATTTAACAGGTAAGAGATAGTTATGTACGCATATAAAACTGCATAAATTGTAAAACATATTTATGGGTATTCATCTTTTGGCTGGGACAAATCAAGGTATATGGCTTTTCCCTAGTAAAGGCAGAAGACTGTAAAATATTACCCTGTATGCATAGAACAGACACCTAGACAGTTCTCAAGACAGTCCAACAAGACTCATCCAAGCGCTGCATGCTGTTTCTCCTATAGCTCATTATACCTTACCCTTATGGGTGCTTCCCATGTAATTTTGAAGGTGGACTGTTCTGTCACCGATGATACTGAAAAGTAAAGTACAAGCTTACGACAGGGGACTTTTAATCTGTGAATTCCATACAATGAAAAGAAAGTGGCAAAACAGTATTCCCCTTGAGTCCATATTTATTTCCAGGAGGAATAAGTATCAGTAGAAAAAAGGAAATAAGCACTTTTTAGAGATCATGTACATCACCTGCAAAATTTTGTCATCACAGAACCAGTAATTGACTTACTGACACCGTTTTGCCAGCGAATCTCTGCCACGACCATTTCCTTGGTGACATGGTTGGTAATTCTGGGAGAACAGTCTCTGATTAAATGCTTACCGTATGCCACATTGTGTCACATCAGATCACAAAACCTGCACTATTACTGTGCTGTGATAGAGAAGCTATGGTAGTGAATGGTAAAATACAGGTTTACGGCTTTGCAGTGTGAGAAAACAAAACTGTTTATTCAATAGCAGCATTTTTCAGAGGTCACAGGCAACACCATCCTTGAGGGAAGAGGCTACACTTCACGGGAGAAAAGGAGGCTAGATTTGGTCCAGGACATGATGAAATGTGTTGGTGGCAGTTCCACCTGTCTTTCTCAGATGGTCAGGAAATTTATAAAGCTCTTCTGCTTGAGAGTTTTGATCTACAGATGAGTCTTAAATGGACTTTGAGTTAATATTGGATTATCAGTAGTTCGGACTTTCAGGCTTGTTGGCCAGTTCCTTGTCCCAGATTGCTCAGCTGTAACACACCTACGGTGCTTTTGCTTACAGTTGCACCTGAAGCACACGGGTCACACTGGGTGCTCCTCATGCTGATGTTCACTCTGGAATAGACAGGCAAATTAACGGACTCATTTGTTGTGAGGAGTTGGTTGTGGGATCCCAGTAATACACTGTCCCTCTTCTTTTTAATGCATTTAGATCCCCAGATCTGGTTAAAAAAAGCACTGCATTGGCAAATCCACCATTTCAGTACAGCCACAGATAAAAAGCAGCATTGCCTTCCAACAGCTATTTCAACTGAATAAAACTTATTTATTTGTAAATGACAGTAGAAAATTGATAAGATAAATATCAATGTCAGTGATCTGCTTGTATGCAAAGCAGCAATTTTATTTTTGTCCTAATGTACACAGAGACTAGATACAGTTGCCACAAAGTTAAAAGGCAAAAATAATTGCTATTATGCCATAAATAAATGTTGATCTATTTTATGGCTCTATCTGACTTCTGTCCCCACTGCTTCCCCTCTGGCCTGCCCCAGCCAGTACTGCTGCACCAGCTGGAGACGGCAGTGCTGGTGGTTTACACCTGAGTGGGGAGCACTGGGACTGACAGGCACAAGTTTCCAAGTCCGTATTTGGGAAATATACCCAAATGTCGCACAAACTGTTCCAACCTACCCAGGAGTCATCATTGTTCACTCCTTGGAGAGCAGAGACTTGCAAGAAACAAGGAAATATTAATGACGCAAATGTCTCTTCTTGACACACATGAACGCGAGCAGATTTCACGGGTGAAATGTCAGTGGGCGCTGGTGGCAGTGGGTCCATGGGCTGGCGTGGGGTGGATAAAACCCAGCCACCCGCTCACACCTCTGCGTCGCCCTGTCTCAGCCTTGCACCGGGGGCTGCCCACCGCCGAGCCGTGGCTCTGCCCGTGCACTCGGTCTCCACTGCCGATTGCTGGGTCACTAACTGTGCAGCAGCGCTGACTCGCTGACACCGTTTTGTTTCTGCATGACATAACAGAACAGGCCTTGGAGATTCCTTTATAATGCCACAGATAGACATAAACAGATGCTCCAAACAGATGTAATCAAAGACAGATGTGATCTTACGATTCCCAGGCGGGCGCTGGGGTCCAGCCAAACTACACGTAGCGCAGACTGACGGCAAGCTGGAAGTGCGGCAAGGGGCTCACCTTTCCACCCTCCTGATGCTGCTGAGCAGAGCGAGCTAGGTAGGGCAGATACACACGTGCACCAGCTGCTGGGAGGCACCTGTGCTGCAGGATAGGCCCCGTCACCCCCCAGGTAGCGCCTGCTCCTGCTGCTGCAGACACTGTTGTCCTTGGAGGATCTTGCTTGTAGCAGATGATCCTGTCAGGGCCAGATGTTTTGGTTTTTACCAGAATCTACCCAAACAGCCTGCTCTCCCACCGAGACCCTTTCCTTCTAGTGGGTGGTGAGTGACAAGGGATGGGTGAGTTTTCTGTAACTAGCAGAGAGGGCAGTAAAGTCATTCCTACTCATATAAAAATACTTATCTTGGGGCACGTTCATTAAAGGGAGGTTGAGGAGGTTGTGGAGTGAGGAAAATGGGAGAGTTAGTGCCAGAAATGAAGGGTGGGGAGAGTGGATCTTTCTTTCCATGTCATCCCTGTGTCTGGTGCTGCTGCTGAAACAGTTTCCACTGGTTCCCCAGGTCTCCTTTTCCAGAATCTCCCAGTTCTCTGTCTCACAAAAGAAGACACATTTGCTGAAGGATCATGGGGAAGACAGGTAGGTCAGAAGGTGAACAGGGACAAAAAGAAGAATGGCTTTATGAGAAGAGTAGTGCCACCTAGAGCAAGTTCCAAGCTGGAGGTGTGTGCTTGGTGGGGACAGGAAGAGTTGGACCCATTTCAAGGAAATTTTGACTAAAGAATTTCCTCATTTAAGATCCTAGAATATGGGGGTGGAAAGAAAATCCTCAAGATGTAGTTATCTAAGCAAATGCAATGTGCATTTCTATGAGAGACGAGTAATCACTTCTTAAATTGACTCATGCCATGGGCTTAATCCAAAGACGATGGAAAAACTCTGACTGACTTCACAGATCCTTGGGGTGTAGGTGGGAACTTTGCCACTGTCTTCAAAAAGAACAGGGCCAGGCTTTTGCTCTTGGCCAAGAAACAAATGCAAGGAAAAGACACAAATCCCTGTCAGATGCTTTAGAAATAATCTATCATTTGAGTTTCTGTAGCTATACCACTGTTAATGACATAAACACCCATGAATCTATGTTTTAAAGCATATTGTACCTAAATAGAAATTTTACACATATCTGCTTACATGCTTGTTGTAAAAAAGTCACTTAATAGAAAAAGTAATCATAAAAAGATTGTATAGATCAAAAGCAAACATGTTAAAGAGCTCCTTTATCATTAAGATCAACAGTTTTCTGATTTGTGCACATGAACACTTTGCTTTTCAGACAGCTATTTTAATTAGCTTTTCTTACAGAAGTGAGCTGGGTGACAAGTAGCTATGATTTCAATAGACAGGGCAGGTGGGATTTTTTCAAAAACTTATACTAATTAATTTGAAAACAATACCCATTTGTCAAAGTCCATATTGCCTGCAGAAAAAGAAAGGAGAATTTTAACAACATTTCCATATAAAAACATCATAAGACATTGAAATCGTTGAAAAGTTTTGGAGAGGTCTTTTGAAGTGGAGGAGTCATTTTAAATTTGTGTTTAAATTTATGTTAATATACAGTATATATAGTAATATTTTTAGAAAGAGGCTAAAATCGAAAAACACACAATTATGTGAACAAAGAAAAAAATAGACTGAGATTCACACCACTTTCTGGGATTTTTCGATGCCCCGTTTCTTTAACTTCATTTAGATTTTCCATCTCTATAAATAGGTAGCACCAAACTAAACTGGTTTTGACCCGAGCTGCCCTTGTCACCAAAGCTGTCCTTGGGAAGCACTGACTTTCACCGACTCCAGATTCATCTCGGGATGATTTGAGCGTGTGGTTTGCGTTCGAGAGTGCCCTGTAAATATAAACAGCTATTACTACCCGAGTACATTTAATGACAAAAACGTGCTAATGCTGTGCTGACGACATTGGCCCTTGCATTACATTCCTTATAAGGGCGACGCTGCTCGACCCGGCCAGGCGGGCTGCGGGGCGGCCCAGCCCAGCGGCCATCCCTCTGCACCCTCCTCGCTGCCCTCTCAGCCTCGCTCAGAGGAAAATACCCTAAAGCAAAGGTGTGCTTCCCCCCGGGGCTGTGCGCGGCTCAGAACTCGCTGCAGAGACCCTCTCCGACGGTGCCTCGCCGCTGGTAACGCGAAACGCCGGGAAACGTGAGAACAAACCCCCCGCTTCCCCTAAAGCTCTTGCTCCTCCGAGCTGCCAAGAGGATAGTTTTGGGGGATAATAAAATAAAATAAAATAAAATAAAATAAAATAAAATAAAATAAAATAAAATAAAATAAAATAAAATAAAATAAAATAAATCCCCAGCCCCACGCCGCCGTGTGACGCAGAAGGGCAGCTCCGCCGGGGCGGCGAGGGGAGACGGGGAGAGGCGGGGCAGCGCCCACGGGTGCGCGGAGAGCGGCCACGCGTGTGCTGCCGGCCCGGCCCCGCCGCCAGAGCCGTGGGGTTTTTCCTTCCCTCGGCCAGCGTGCCGGGTGCGGGGGTGCGTCCTGGGGGCGCGTCCTGGGGGCGAGGCGGGGTGCGGGGGTTAGCGGCCGGGGCCTCGCACGGCAGCCGCCCCTGAGGCCCGAGCAGGGACACAGAGGGGCTGGAGGGAGACGGGGAGGGGGCCCAGCCCCCCGGGGCCGCTGCGAGGAAAGCACCTGCCCCGGCAAGGAAGTGCTTTTAATTCAGCGCGGTGATGACCTCCCCCTCGGCCCGGGGGAGGGGAGTCAAGTGCTTTTGCACTCCCCGCCGAGATCGTTCCTTCCGCGACGGCTTTGCCCGAGCTGCTAGACCCCGCTTAAAAGTTACGGCAACGGGAGGGTTAAAAAAGCCCCCGGAGCCCCGCCCGTCGAAGGGGCCCCTGCGCCCTCGCCGCGCCAGCGACCCCCGCGGGCCCCACGGCCAGCGGGCCGCCCCCGGCTCCCCATCGCCCCGGTACCGCTCCTCTCTCCGGCACCTCCCAAAAGGACAGAGCGGGGCAAAGGGTTTGCTCCCCTCTTTTCACATTTCGGAGGAAACCGCCACTTTTCCCGGCGTAACAGTTCCTTCCCCCGCCTCTGCGCCTTCCCTGCTGGAAAAACGAAAAATCCCAGCGAGGCCCCCGGGCCGGCCCGAGGCAGAGGGGTGGCTTTCGGCAAGGCCGCCGCCGCGGCGCTGGGGTGCCGGTGCCCCCCGGGGGAACCCCCCGGTGCCCCCGCCGGTGCCCCCCGCAGCCGGCGCGGCTCTGGCCCGGGCACGTCGGCGCTCGCCCGGCCGCGAAGCGCCGGGGCGGAGAGAGCTTGTGTCTCTGCTGCCTGCACCGCAGAGAAGCCGTTTCAGAAGGTGCCCAGGGCATGAGGAGAGGGGGGGAGCCTGTCCCAAGAGGGGGCGGGGGGGGCACGGCAGGCTGCCGGGACCTGCCCCCGCCAACATCAGAATGACACGCGGGGCTTTGTCGGCTCGGTTGGCCCCTCTGAGGCGGCATCTTTCGAGGACTGCAAAGAAAATACTGTCTTGCAGTCACTGTAATCCACGGTTTTCATTTACTATTATTCAATCAGGATTTATCTCTGTTTTTTTAGGAGGCTACTTTTCCAGGACTGTTACTCGATACTGATCCATTAAATCATTCCAGCTGAGAGATTAAATGTATGATTTGCAACCAGCTGGATTTCTTAAATGGTGTCTTCGCCTCCCTTCAGAGTATGAGCAGACACGACGAGAAAACACTTTGCTTTGGCATGGAAACCCGCACATTTGCCCGAAGATTACCACACGGAGTTCATTCAATGCCAACAGTATTCTCTTCCTTTCTCTTCACCGGATTAGATTTCCCCCAGCCATAAAAAAGCCTCCAAAAGCGAGATACCATCGAAATGGCAACGCATGCCAGCCGAGCGGGTAGGCAGCAGGCTTAAGCCTTCTCTCGGAGCAAAGCCGCAGCCCCCCTCCGCCTGTCGCAGGGCTGCCCCGGCTCCAGCGAGCCCCTGCAAGCCCGGGGAGGGGGGGCCGGGGCGCCGCCGGGCACCTACCGGGGGCTGAGGTCCCTCCGCACTGCAGACCGACCGCGGGGGCATTTTGCGCCCTCGAAGGGCGGTGAGGGTGAAAGGCAGGTCCCCTGCCCTCCGGACACTGCTCTCCGTCGTGCCCCTCGACGTCTGCCCCGGAGGGGCGGGGGGAGTCGGGCTTCCGCGGCAGCTTCCCAGCCGCCGGGCATGCGGGGAACGGCGTCGGGCAGCCCCTCGGCCTCCTCTCGGGCCACCGCAGGCAGGGCCGGGGTGTCCTTGGGCTGCAAGCCCCGCGGCATCCGTGCGGGGGCCCCGGCAAGGGCCGGGCGGGCGGCAGGAGTCGGGGGCGGGCAGGGCATTAGCCCCGTCCTTCCCTCCCCCGCCGGGCTCGGGGGGGGTTGTTTCAAATTAGTGATGGCGGCAGCAGTGCCCGGGTGAGCATTGTCAAGGCGGCTTTATTTGCCATCGCCCAGCGCTATCGAGGTAATAAATACACCCGATTTAGAGCCGCTATGGGAGAGCGACTGGCCGCCCTCCACCTCCGGAGATCCCCCGCGGTGACGGCATCTCGGAGACTGGCAGGAATAACCATCGGCTCTCAAAGTAATAGTGTGTAGGTGGGGAACACCGTCGCTTTCGCTGTGCTGGCCTCGCCCGAAAAAAAAATAAAATAAATGCCCCTTCTAAGCTGAAAGGGATCTGGGGCTTTTCTCTGACCGAAACCACCCCGCAGAGCTACGGCACCAGGGGGGCTGGCTGCCGCACCTGTGGAGGAGAAGGCACTGACATTTTCGGGGCACACTCGGGGAGACGGAGCCGGGCTCCGCACACCCCCGCAGCAGCGGAGCCCGGGGTCAGCATCGCCTTTTGCTTCCCGCCGCCTCGGTGCCCGCTAAAATCGCTAGTGAGGTGGGATCGTCCATCTCCGGCCCTTCCAATTTGGGAAGGCAGCGGGGTGAGCTGCGCAGGGACTGCCCACGCCACTCCACGACCACTCACTCGTGGGGCCCCCGCCAGCCACCTCCGCGCCACGCACAGCGCTGCCAACACCTCCCTGCCCCACGTCTGGTTTCGTTTGATTCCGGGAGGTTTCCAACCCGTCCTGACTTCCCAGTTGTTGATGGTTTTGCTGGGTGTGCGCTTGACGCGCTCTTAAGAGCGACGTCCCAAGCTGTTTCTTGAGTTTTAAGCGTCCCCTCCCTTCCGCAGCGCCAGCCGCGGCCTCGCCGGCTGCGCGGTGCGCAATGCTGCGCTGTGCGGGCCCCGGCCCCGAGCAGCGGCCGCGCTCACGCGGGACTGAATATCTCGGAGGATGGAGAGAAACCCGCTTGTCCCTGGCCCCGCAGCCGCCCGGGAGCTCCGTCCCGCCCCCGCCGGCAGCCCCCGTGCCCCCGCGCCTGCTGCCCCGGGGGTGCCGTGCCCCTGCCCCGCTCCCCCGGCTGGAAGGAGGGAGCTGCAGGGAGCCGGTCCCCCGCCCGCCGTGTGGGCTCCGTCGGTGGGACACAGCCCCTTCCCTACGCCGCGGCACGGGCAGCCCCCGGCCGCAGGAGCCGGCGACCGCTTGGTTTCACGGCGCCGGGCTAAATCGGGGAGGGGTGGCGGCTCGGCCCTGCTCGGTGTCGGGTCGAGCCTCCCTCTGCGCTGCCACTAACTCAGGCTTTGGCAGCGCTTTCCCCCGCCACGCAGGTCTCCGGTGACAGCGGGGGGACGATATTTAGCCTCTTTCGATTGACGGCATCCCACTCAACCAGGGGGGTTCAGAGTCGCCTCCCCCCCGGCAGCCCCCGGAGGTGCGCAGAGGGAGGTGTCCCACCGACGGGTGACTGACGGGCCGTGCACCCCCGCCGTCTCCTCGGGAAGGAGTGCGCGTCCTCGCGCGGCGTGGGGGCGGCCGCCTCCCCGGGGCACCTTGCCGCCAGGGTCCCCAAGGCACCGGGCGAAGGCCGGGCCCCACAGGGGGGACAACAGACGCCGTGAGGTGGGCGCGGACCTGCCCCTTTCCCGCGGAGGCCGTGGGCGCCCAGCGGCAGCCGTGGAAAGCGAGGAGAGGGATCGAATGTCCGCTCGGAGCCTGCCCGGCAGCGGGGTCACGGTGTCCGGGCCGTGGGCGGGGGGAGGAGGAACCATGATGCCTTTGCTGCTGAAGTGCTCACGGATCGAGTCTCTGCTCTCTCCCCCGACTCCCAGCACAACTGCATCTAAATGGCGCTTTGGAACGGAGGGATTGGGGGTGTCGCTGCCCGGACCCCAACTCCTGCACGACTTTCTAGCCGCTCTTCCAAAATGATTCATTGGACTTTGCCCAACTTTACAGCAAACTGCAGGCTTCATAAAGTCCCACTTTCTAACTCTTCACCCCCCGGGGAATTTTTTTTCTTCCTCCCTGTTGCCAGCCAGTCTTGCCTGTGTTGACACCCAGACGAGCTCCTGACAGTCACTTTTCAGACTCAGATGTCACACGCGGTAGTTTTAACTACTGCCTCGGTTTTCACGCTGCAGCCTATTTTTGGAGAGCAGGGCAACGCAAATGAATATTCCTGATGAAGGTAGCTTTCATCGGGTTCTTTACAAAATCTATTCCCCCTTCCTCCCTCCCACCCCCTAGATACACACGCACCATACCGAGGTTTGCATTTTTCATGGCGGGACAGGCAAGTCTATAAAAGGCATGTTTGTTTTTCCTGGCTGTTTCAAATATGTATTTCCTGGAGGACTTCGCATCTAATGGGGTCATCAGAAGCACATGTGCGATTTTCATCTTTCCAAGCGATTTCTCCTCTCCCCCTGCTTCTCCTGAGCAGCACCGTTTGCTGATGTAACACTTTACCTGTCTGTTCACCTAAACTCTCACTACACCTCTCTGTTTCCCTCTGAGTCCCAGACTCTTGGTGAAGCTGCAATTTGTTTCCGTGTATCTGGTTTTGGGTTTGTTTTGTTTTTTTTTTTTTTTTTTTTTAAAGGAGGGGTTTTTTGGTTTTGTTTTTTTTTGTTGTTGGTTTTTTGTGGTTTTTTTTTTTTTTTTTTTCCCTGTAGGACATGGGTTGGGCTGAGGCAGGAACAGCTCATTGTCCTGCCGCCCAGCAAGCCCGGCCGCCCGCTCGGCAGCCGCCGCCTCCCGGTGCCCCGGGGCGCGGAGCGGGACCGGCTCCGCGGCACACCAGGACTCGGGATAAAGGCGAATTTGATATTTAGAGGTGGAGATTGAGCGTTCTTGCCCAAACCCGGAAAAAAAACCCCAACCCCAAAGCCCTCCCCAACAACCAAACAACCCCCCCTCCCGTTTATTTAAGTGGGAAGGAGATGGCCCTTCTCCCGAGGAAGGAGCCGTCTCCCGGTGCAGGGAGGGGAAGCTCCGAGACCCGCTCCCCGCAACAAAATGGGAAGAAGTTGATCACGCAGCCCAGCTCCTAAGTTTAAGTGTGTATTTTTCCAAACCCCAGAGCTACTCTCCTTCAGACAAAACCCTCACCTTTTCCTTGTGTGCTGAAGCACTGAAAGTTCCCTTCAGTATATTTTTCTTGGCTGCCTGAGCCGCAGCGTTTTGATTCACTAAGCAGAGGAAGTTAAAGAGCTCTGCAGCGAGGGCCAGTGACCAGTGTTTTCATCGCCATCCCCCTACATTATTTGTCATGTTCAAGTGCGGGTTTGTTCAAGGCAAGAGCCTGCTTATACCGGGCTGCATTTGTTTCTCCTAAAGAAGGCAATAGATTTTGTTTCCGGGTCTGGTAACAGGAGCCTCGAGTGCCTCACACAAACATCGCTGGGCAGGCGGGGGCACTTCCAAGGCTTCTCATTCCGGGGCTGGAGCAGCCCCCCTCAAACACACATTGAGGCTTCAGTTAGGCCCAGAGGTGGCGAGAAGAGGGAACGTAGCTTTCTCCGGGGTAGCCCACAAGAAATATGCCAAGCAGGCGACTTCTCTCGTGTGGATTGCGTTGAATGTCTGCAAAATGGCTTATATTATCCAAAGGAAAACGCAGCCACACAGCCTTTGGTAAAGAGCTGTGACTGTGCTTCCCAGAGGGTCCTGTTTGCCCCCAAACTCCTGCAAGGGCTTGCAGAGGTGAAGACATCTAACCAGCAAGCTCTGGCATACGCTCCCCTACTCATAGGAAAAGCTCCTACTCCAATAAACTTGCTCCCTGTTTCCAGTAAAGCCCCCTTCGGAGGCTGTGCCACACCTTCCGTATCCTCTCGAGATGCTGTCCCCGCGCCTCCATCAGTATTGCCCCGGCAGGGTGACGAGCTGCGCCCCGGCAGGACGGCCAAAATTGTTTTCTGTCACAAATGTGCAGTTTCTCTCACAGCCCTCTTCAGCGTAGCACCAGGGCAGTTAACACCCACGTAAGAAAGTACAGGGCTTCCCGGCAGAGCAAATCTGCTCTAGCACACCGCGAATATTCAGTGCCCTGCTACCTAAAGGAATTACTCCAGTTACAGTTCTGGGGTCCGTAAATGCTGCATTCATTAGGTAATTGGGTAAGGTTTTAGTTTGAGGGAAAAATACCACTTTTATATATATATATGCATGTGTATATATGTATATATATGTATGTACGTGTGTGTGCGTATACTAGAGAGACAGCAAGCGCGGTTTTTCCCCTCGGTGTCCAAGCTATAGGGGCTCAGGTGGGGGGGGGGGGTGGTGGTGTGTGGTGTGGTGCCCGCCGCATCCCGGCTTCAGTTCGGGAGTAGCCAGGAGTTGTTTAATGGATAAAGCCTGCCGGGTCCTGTCCGTCTTTTTATTTGTGCCCCGAAACCTGCGTGGGTAACCCGCAAACAACCAACCCTGAGACGAGATATGCCCCATGTAACGTAATGCTAGTGAATCATAACTAATCTGTTTAAAACCAAGGATTAGTCACGTCAGTTTCGGCATATTCCTCTACCGGGAACTTTTTTTGTGCGTGGAAAATCGGGGGGATTTGGGCTAATTTACCAAACATCTTTACTAAGGCAAGTACGGTCCGATAAAATGAGTCTTAACATGTATGGGTTTTCAGGTTGCATTACACACGTCCCATCATCTCGGCTTTAAGCTGTGCGCGCCCTTAATGCTAGATTGACCTGCAGATTTTTTTTTTTTTTTTTTTTACGGCATGATTTCGGTTTCTAGCTGTCTTTAATGGACTGCAGCGACTCGCTCTCTCTTCCTCTCTCCGTATATAAGTGATTCTCGCTGCAATTTACAGGAGTTTCCATCGCTCCTGGCTTTCAGAGGGCCTTTCTCACCCTGTCAGCCCTTCATTTACTTTCCCCGATCGAATTCTGCCTCCTCTGTGCAATATGACCTTTTATTAATCACGTAAACCCCATCCTGTTTTCATACTGCCTCTTTAAATGTTCCCCATCTTGGCTTTACTCTTTCTCTAATCTTTTTTTTTTTTTCCTCCTTTTCTCCTCCAGCGGGCAAAGCCTTAAGGCTTTATTTCGGTTTCGAGGCCATGTTTTATTAACCCAGTCGTTCCGTTTTCCTTCCCAAATTTGCATCTATCTCTAAAAATACAAAATAATTAGCTAGCCAATTAATTAATTCTTTGCAATATTGCACCGTTGCACGCGTTATTTTACAGGGAGCGGGGATCTTCTGTAGCCCTAGGAAGCAGCAGTTCCTCCACTTGCGAAATGTTTATTTTCAAAGGATTAAAATTCATAGCTAAAATTATTAGATGCCCCTCAACGGAAATAACAGGATCTGCTATTTAGACCCTAATGCACGCAGGACCACACTGGTACGCTCCCACAGCAGAGGCAACAGCCACATCACCTCCACTGCTGAAAAATCACCCCAACGAGCAGAAACGGGAGAAACAGAAACCTGAATCTACCACCTTGCCTCCTCTGTAACACTGTACCCCCCGCAGCCCATCATAACGAGAACACTGGATTTATAACCACGAGTGAGAAAGAGCCTTTTTCCCGAGGCCCCGTCAGCGACATCCACACCTTCCCTCCTATAGACTTTAACGGGGCCTCAGAGAAATGTGCTTTTAGCGGACACCCACAAACGCACAGAGGCGCTAATCCAGCCCCAGATTATATCAAATTAGGACATTGCCCGCACAAAACTCCCGCTGATTGAAATTTCAGCCAGCGTCTGAAACCTGGACACGATCTTTGCTGATCTACACATATTTCTATCCCGCTTGAAGCCGTATCGTTTTCGCGGTTTATTTTTCACAATAAATTCATTTTAGGGGGAAAAAAAGTATAAAACCTCTTGCAAGCTAAAACCTCTTGCAAGCTCTGAGGAACATTTTAAGAAGATGATATATCACGTCCGGCTTCTCGCAAAGAGTTGGTGGCGAGGGTGCAAGCTGTAATGAAATCAGCCTGAGCTCTTCTCTGTTAATGAAGCAAACCTCCTGTCTCTTTTGACACCCTGTGCCTACAGAAAAGGAAAATAAAAAAGAAAGAAAGAAAGAAAGAAAGAAAGAAAGAAAGAAAGAAAGAAAGAAAGAAAGAAAGAAAGAAAGAAAGAAAGAAAGAAAGAAAGAAAGAAAGAAAGAAAGAAAGAAAGAAAGAAAGAAAGAAAGAAAGAAAGAAAGAAAGAAAGAAAGAAAGAGAGAGGAGAGGGATAGAGGATTCCCATTTTCGGCATCAGTCCCGCAGGCGCTGGAGAGGTGTTGGCATCCCTGCCGTGCCGGACCCCGGAGCCGGGGCTTGCGCACCCGCCCCAGGGGCGAGGGGAGGAGGGGGCGGCTTCCTGCGGGGGCCAGCGGGCACTGGGGTGGAAAAGCCCGCAGCCTGCCCGTCCGTGCCCTCGGGGGAGCAGGTGGGCCCCCTCCCCGCTCCCCTTAGGGCCCGCACCGCCTGTCCCCCCCGTCCCCTCTCCTCCCCGCTCCCGCAGGGCCCCTCCCGCTCCCCCCGGCGAACGCCGCTTCCCCGGGCCGGGCCGCAGCGGCCCCCGACGGGCCCGGGCGTCGCACCCAAAGGGGGCGGGGGAGGCGGGGGGTGCCGTCTGGCTGCCCGGGGGCGGTGGGGGGCGAGGCTCGCTCGCCTCTGCGGCAGCAGGGGGGAGCCCCGGGGTCCCCGACGCCTGATGGTATCCGCCGCCTCCCGCGACCGTCGGGCCGCCCGCTCTTGCTCCGCTCAGGGCTGAGCCCGAAAACATCCCGCGGGCGAGTGAAGCAACCGCACGCCGAGTTAGATTTCTAAATTTTATTATAAAATAAAAGCAGAAATATTTTCCAAAGAATGTATTCACATAATATAAACAATAAACAAAACTAAGGTGAGTGACTTGCGGTTGATACTGTCGTTTAGGTCTATACTTGAGCAGCAATTCCTCTTTTTTCTAAAGCCCGCTCCCGCCCTCCTTGCACACCGAGGGGAGAAGCTGCCTTGCCTTCCTCCGGGGCCAAGAGCCGGGCCATCACTTCCTTTCCCACCCAGCAAAAAGCACCGCATGGACAAGGCCGAAGAAGCCGTCTCTCTGCATAGCATCAGCTACAAGAAGGTTACAAAGTCTGCCTAGAGCGCGTGTTGCTGCTACAACTTGACTACAACTTTTGTATTCTTAGTTGAAATTGTACATCGTACACCTGCCACGGATACATAACTACAATAGAATAACGGGAGCGATGTGTAACTTCCAAACAGGCATGGAAACAGCGGCCTTGCGCTCCCCTTTTCTTCCCACCCCCCGAAAAAAAAGAAAAGATTACAATGTGCCTCTTCCCACACAGACCGGCCCGATCGAGCGACACCACCGAGAGATTGGTGAAGTTAAGGCTGGAAAGAGCTGCTACACCGAACCGCCTTACAGCCTGCCATGAAAATCACAGCCCCCATCCAACAGTCCTTACACGCCTGACACCACCTCTAAGTAACCCTTAAGGCTTTTCACAACATCACCGCCCACAGCCGAGTCTGACACCTTCCAAACCTGCAGCCAGCCTGCTGCCAAAGGGCACAACACATCCACTAAGGAGTTTGTAATCACTTGCAAAGTCTCTGGTACAATTAAGGAAAAAGAAAAAAAAAAAAAAAGAGTAAAGGAGGGCTGGTGCGAAGGAGGGAGCGTGTACACGGTTTTAAGAGCCCAGATCGACCAGGTTGGATGACATGGGGTTGAGGATGGAGTCCTGCAAGCTGTGGTGGTGCATGGGGTCGGCGCTGGGCACGGGGATGGCGCTGGGGCCCTGGGGGTGGCCCAGGCCGTGCAGGGGCTGCAGCCCGGGGTTGGAGCTGAGCAGCAGCGCGGGGCTGGAGGAGGTGTGATCCGGGGTCCCTGACGGCGTCTTCTCGTCCTCTGAGCTCCCCAAAACTGTCTTATTCCCGTTCATTGACGCCGAGAGCGGGTTGTGGCTGTTGGAGTTGGAATTCTCGTTGTTTTCCCTATAGGAAACACAAAAGAGGGAGGGAAATCACCGTGTGGCCGCCGCTCCGGGGCGCGCACCGCGGGACCGGGAGCAGGAGCGGCGGGGGGCTGGCTCCCAGGGCGGCGGGGAAGGCAGAAACAGCAGGTTTACAAACTCTGCAAACCTCCAAGGCCTCTTCATCTGGCACAAAGGTCTAAGGTCCGCCGAGCTTGTAAACAGAGTCTCCCACTAGCCCAGCGGAAAGTGCCATTTGGCCAAAACGTCATTTTCTGCCTCCAAACCGTTTGCACAGCGTGGGGAGGGAGGGGAGAGGAAGGGAAGGGAGGAAGACTTTTTTTTTTTTTTTTTTTAAGGACTTTTTAACTTTAAAACTGCTACCGGAGCCGAAGAGAAGTTCGGTCGCAGTTTCTCCTGGGAAGGCCAAAGCACGGCGAGCCGTAGGCAGGATGGGTCTGTGCAGCCCCGCAGCCTCCAGGCTCGCATCGGGCGGGAGACGCTTTTGCTTAAGTAACTGGATGTGTTTTTTTCCCCTCGGCCTGAGTTTACAGCTCAAAACATAGCCCAATATGGAAGCTAAGGCAAGCAAACAGAGTTAGCTCGCTTATTTCCCCGGCCCTCTCGGGAAACGCTCCGCACGCCCGCTGCTATCCCTCCGGCCCTCCTCGGGCGGCGGGAGGGCGCAGCCGGGGGGGCCCTGGCCCGGCTCCGCGGCGGGGGGAGCCGGCACCGCCGGAGCGCCTACCGACAGAGGCAGCCGGCTCGGAAAGGCAGGACATAACTTCAAAATTCATCACCGGGTAAATACCGAGAAATCGCTGGAGGCTGGCCAAGCCCTTGCACACACACACACACACACACACATATATATATATTTTTTTTCGAAATGACAGGGGCAAGATGGGGGGGGGGGGGGGGGGGGGGGGGCGGCCGTCCCGTCAAGGCTAACGCGGATTTTAGACATAGCCCTCGTAGAAATACTTTAGACACAGCCCTGCCTGAAATACTGAAGGCATTGCAAGTCTATTTAAAAGCTTCTGCGGAAGCTTTGAAACACAGTATCTGGCAGAGGGGCCCTATCCTGCAGGATTTGGTCGAGAGAAGTGAAGCCATTGCGCTGACGGTTTTTCCTCAATAAGGGCTGCAGGATGTGGCTGGAGACATTTGGTGCCAAAAAAATAAAAATAGACAAGAAAGCTCTGTTTGAACAAGTTTGCTTGAGTGAATGGCAATCCCATGAACGATCTGTTTTCCAACGCCTAGAGTGTAATATTAGGTTGAGTGTATTTTTCAATGTCAAAAATCTTATTTGTCTCTGGAGACCTTTAAAATTTGATTCCCTGGGAAAAAAAAAAAAAGGAAAATAAGTGTAACCTTAATTTCCTTTGGATATTTGAAGGTGAGTCCCCGCTATCAGCAATAAAAAGGATCTCTAACATCTCGTAAAACCAACACTTGCGGGGATTTAAAGGAAAATTAAAGCTCTAGCACCGTTTCGGGAAATGTAAGGAGCAAATCTGCGCGGAGCCCGAACCTGCCGGGCTGCACAGCTGCGCGGCCGCGGCGCTGGCCCTCTCCAAAACACATTAGGCAGAACCGAAAAAAGAAAAGGAGTCTCCTCGGAGGGACGGATCTACGGGAGATTTCTAATCCGTTAATGAACCGCGCAGGCCCGACGATCAGATCCGTGTATGGACCGGGCAATTCGGCGAGCTAGTGAGGAGGTACCGTGCAGTTAGAGGACCCTTTTTGCTTCCTCAAACCGTCTTCTTAAGGCACGGGGACTGCCGGCGGAAAAGTCTTCCCGAATACCCAAGGATGTAGGCATTAACCTCCGCCTGGCAATTAACGGTCCCTTGACTCCATTTAACGAGAAAACCGCAGTTTCGAAATCACGCTCGGTATACGACTATGCACCTAGTAACGGGCATTCACGAGCACCTCGCTGGGCGGTGAGTACGCGCTGCCGTTTGATGAGCGAGGGACGCGGCTGCTCCGGTCAGCCCCCGCCTCGCTCTCCCGCCTCACGTCGGGAGCCGACGTTAGAGTCAGTTTCTGTAAACTAGTTCAGGCGGCCTCCAGACCCTCCCGGCACTCCCTGTCCGCACTGGGGTAACCCTCGGGGACACGCTCCGAGCTGTGCGGGGCGCGGAGCCCTCCCCCGCAGCCCCGCCGCTGCCCGCCCCTCCCGCCGGGCCGCGGCCCCGCACCGACCCCGCCGCCCGGTTGCGGCGGCAAGGAGGCGGCCGCGCTGCTTAACCGGGAGTCGCCGCCGGCCGTAGGAAGCCGCGCCGGCGGAAGGGGCTGCCCCGGGGCCGCCGCGATGGCTGCGCGGGGAGCGGGCTCCCGGCGGGGAAGGGGTGCCGGCCGCCTGTCCCGGTGGCCGGGAGGGGCCCTCGCCGAGCGTCCGCCTGGCTCGACTCCGCTTCCCCGGGCGCCACCGCCGCCCCGCAGAGGCCGGCCCAGCCCGGGCGCGCAGTCCCGGGACTGGGACCGGAGCGGAGGGGGAGGCGCGGGGCGGGCGGCGGGGCCGGGGAGCCGGGGCGGCGGGGGGAGCCGCGGGCGGCGGGGTCGCCGCGGTGGCCGGGGTCGCCGTACCTTTCCTTGGCCTCGGCGGCGCGGTCCCGCTGCCGGCGGTTCTTGAACCAGTTGCTGACCTGGGTGGTGGTGAGGCCGGTGGCCTCGGCCAGCTCCCGCTTCTCGCGGGGGGACGGGTAGGGGTTGTGGGCGTACCACTCGCGGAGGACGCTGCGGCTCTTCTCCTTGAAGCAGTAGCTGGTCTCCTCGCCGTCCCAGATGGAGCGGGGCAGCGGGAACTTGCGGCGCACCCGGTACTTGCCCACCGCCCCTAGGGGTCGCCCCCGCAGCTTCTCCGCCTCGATGTAGTGCGCCTTCAGCCAGAGCTGCTGCAGCTTGGGGTGGTTGTGCGCCGAGAACTGGTGGCTCTCCAGGATCTTGTAGAGCTCACGGAAGTTGCCCCGGTGGAAGGCCACCACCGCCTTGGCCTTCAGGACGCTCTCGTTCTTGTGGAGGTGCTCGCAGGCAGGGAGGGACCAGAGGAACCGCCCCAGCCGCTCGATGTTGCCGCCTTGCTGGAGCACCTCGCAGACGCAGGCCACTTGCTCTTGGGTGAAGCCAAAAGTCGGGAGCATCGACATGGTGAGCCCTGCCCCGCCGCGCACCCTACGGCCGCATAGAGGGGAGCGGCGCGGGGCGGCGGGCAGCGCCCGGCATGCGGGGCCGGCCCCGGGGCGGCGGCGGCGCCCGGCGGGGCCCGGTCGGGCGTCACGGCCGGGCGCGGGGGGCCGCGGCCATCGGCGGCGCCCGGCCCCGGGGCGGCCGCGGGAGCCGGGGAGCAAACAGGCGGCGAGCGAAGGAAGAAAGTCTCGGGAGCCCGGCCGCGGGCGGCTTTTCCCCCCGGCCGCCTCCTTTTTGTAAGTCCGAGTTGCGAGAGTAACTTCGTGCCTCTTTTGTCTCCTATCTGCAGCGCTCGCAGCGGCCGCGGCTTTCCCACCCCCACCCCCCTCGGCCGCCGGTTTGGGATCTCCCTGCTTCCCCCCCACCCCCCGCCGCCGCAAGATCCCACATAATATAGTGGTAAAGCCCTGCTCCCTCGCTCCTCTCCCTCTCGGAGTTTTTCCCCCCTTTCTTTCTCTCTCTCTCTCTCCCCTTTTTTTTTTTAATAATATTATTCTAAGCTGGCATGAAAAGTGATTATCCGCGCTGTGATTGGTCCGGTTATCTGACCCGGGGACTGCCAGGAGAAGACAATAGTTTTAGTCAAATTATTTGCCATGGTGACGCTGTCAATCAGGGGTAACCCGATCTGTTTTGAGGTGGCTCCCCGGCTGGGTTGACAGATTGCTCAGATCCACTCAGAGGCGGCCCTGCGAGCTGAGATATTAGCTAGCGAGGGAGAAATTTCCGCCGTGATTGACGCTGCAGGCGCCCATCAGGGGAGAGGGGGAGAGCCGGAGCGCGGAGCCCGGGCCTCTCGCCGCAGGGCCCCGTCCGGGCTCCGCCGCCCCGTCTGGATCCCGCCGCCCCACCCCGGCCCCGCCGCTCCGACCCGCGGACACTGCCGTCCCCGGCACCCGCGGCTGCGGTGGGGAGAAAAACCCGTCTCCGGCCCTCGCAGAAAGTTTCTTTCTAAATGCGTTAGCTTAACCCCCCTCCCCAGCGCCCAGTAACAACTGTCGGAGAGTTTTATAGGGAAGGGGCCTCTCGTGTACAACAGAGACCCTGTTCGTGACCTGGGATCCCATTACACGCTGATCGTACCTGCCCGGGAGCGAGGAGGAGGCAGGACGACAGAGGACCGGGGCAGGGTTGCCTCTCCGTGAATCGCCGGCCCTGCGCCACCGCGCTCCGGTGCTCAAGGCGCGGGCGTTGGCGATCACGGGGCGCCGGCATTTATTTCTACTTGATTTCTAAGTGTCGGGGTGTTTCATCCGGGAGAGAAACGTGTGTAAAAGTCAGAGACACTTCGCGTGATTAAGCGGACCCTTGTCACCCACGCGTGCCCATTACACACCATGTTTTAAGTTCACCGACTGTGAGGGGCAGGGACCCGCATCCTTTCCCGTCCCTTTCGGTCTACACAGAGGGAAAGGCGAGGGAGAGAGATTGTGCAGGCTGGAAGGTCGGGGGAGGGTGAGCGGGTGCGGTGAGTCAGCGAAGGGCGATGCGGTGCCTCCGCGGGCGGGCGCCGGGGCTCGCCCAGGTGAAGGCACTCGGCAGGAGCCTCCCGGGCCCAAACTCAAGGCAGTTTCCACGGCCTTTAATGTTCCCCTTTCTGCGGAGAAATAACAGTTCAGCCCGCAAGCTCTTTCTACGCCACTCGCAGCCCTGACGGGAGAGGTCTCGTCAATCGTGGGTTCCTGCCGCGGTACCTTTTTCACCGCCCCGGCGAGTCACGGATTTAGCGAAGCCGCAGGAGACCAGGCTGCGGCTCCCGGCCTCGCCGCCCGACCCTCCGCGGCCGACGGACGGAGCCTCCGTGCCGCCCGGGCGGGCGGAGCGGCCGTCCCCAGGGGGAGGCGAGCCCGGGGCGGCGGCGCGCAGCCCGGCGGCTCCCAGCGGCTCCCGGCGAGGAGCCGCGCCAGGGCTGCGGCCAGGCGAAATGCTGGGGGGGCGGGGGGGGCGGCAGGAGGAGGAGGAGTGTGGGGGCGGCGGATCAGCCCGCGTCCAGCTCCCTGAGTGTCCGCACGCCTGTGCGTATCCGCCGCGTGTGGCTGCGTTTTCTCGAGGGCACTCCGCGTCGGAACCTGCGTGTCCTCCTACCTGTCCCGGCTTTTCCCGAGTGCTGCCGTAAAGTGGCAGAGCCAAGCGGGCGGCTGCCGCCCCGGATCCCCCGGGGACGCAAAATAGAGGCTTCCTTTGTAGGGCAAGAGAGAGACAGCTCAAATTCGTTTAAAACAAATTCGGGGATGTTGGTGACAGGTCCGTGAAGCCCCCTTGCATGATTCTCTCTCCCTCCCTTGACAAAAGGAGCCCTCGACCTCTCAGTGCCTCCGTGCCGGCCGACTTCTGCAGGATTCAAACTGTGTTTGTTTGTAAACGAAAGCATCCCGAGCTCAGCGCGTCCTGCCCAACCGAAGCGGCTGGATCGTTCGCAGCCGCAGCTGCAGCGGACGGTGACGGGGCGGGAGAAGAGGTCCGCTGCAAACATTACTCTGAGCAGAAACGGCGAGAGAAGCACAAATCCCCTCTCCCCTCCCTACCCCCCTCCGACCTCTGCGCACACACCGTGTGCCTTTCGCGAGGGGGAACATAGCGCCGTTCCGCTCCCTCCCGCGATAGGGACCGTGAAGGGAGAGAAAAGCGCTAGCGAGGTCTGAGCTGCCCTCCCCCCCCCCCCCCCCCCCCTCCTCCCCGCTACCGCGCTCGGTCGCCCCACGTTTATTGGGGATATACCTGACTCCGCTTCCTCTCCTTCCATCTCATAACCACAACGGTTGAATCTGAACGGGAGCAGCTGTTCGCCCTAGCCGGAAAGGAGATGTCAAAACCTGTTGCATGGACTTAGATCTGAGAAAGTGTCTTCTTAGCACGTTAAAATGTGAGTACGGAATCTACACGCCAGCCCCTCCGTAGGCGCTTTCACTTTAGGCTGCCTTAGCCAGGCTGCGGCTTCCATGTAACGCTGGTTCCCTTGCCGGAGCGCTGGGCAGAGGCAGGGCTACCCCTTCCCGAGCACCCTGTATCAGCTTGCGTCCCAGAGCAATTGCAAATTAGTGACATCTGGATCCAAACTCTGTACAACTGCTTTTAACTTTCGGGAAAGAAAAAAAAAAATTCTTCCTGTACATGCTAGGAGAGAGAGCAGATGCTGGCTGCAAAGCCACGGCACGGGGCGAGTCAAGTTGTGGCGACTTGCGAGGGAATCAGGCGGTCGGGCGAGGAGCTTTTTTTGGCGTTCGCGAAAGAGGTCGTTCAACTGCAACTACATTTCAGAGCGAGAGGGGCGAATCGCTGCGAACGCCTGTCCCGGTCCGGCGGGAGCGTTTCTCCCGGCCGCTGCCGGGTCTCCCCGCTCAGCCGCCGTGAAAAGTTTTATCTGGGCTGGCCGAAACTTGTGCCCGGCCCCGCTGCCGCCCGGCGGAGCAGCTCGGGGTTTCATCCCGGCCCCGGGGGTGGCTTTGCCGAGGCCCCACTCGGGAAGGGCCTCGCCCCTCCGCGCAGTCATCGCCGCGCACGAAGCAGCGTGCGGGACCGTCAGCGTCAGCACAACCATTGTGAAATACGAGTGAAATAAAACGTCGTTTTTATCCTAATGCTCCGTTTATTAACCGGGGCACGGACTGTCTGAGGGACGGGGGGGAGGTGGTCGTGTCGCTTCCTGGGAGCCTTACGCCGCACGTAACCGATTCCCGTCCAAGAGTGAGCGCCACGATAGCGCTCCAGTTTGCTGAAAATCTCCTTCTCGGCTGCGCCTCGACCGTCTCCGTGTAGACAGCAGCCTGCGTGGGAGCCTGCAGGCCCGCACCGTTCCCATTAAAGACACCACTAAAGGCAGGATCCGATTCACCCAAACTCCTGCCCGGCATCTTTCCGCAAGCCCCTGCCTCTGCGGACCCCCTTACCCGTTTGACAGAGGCGCAAATGCCACTCGCTGGGCCGGGGACAGGGGCGGGAGGCAGAGGGCTCGCTACCGACCTCCCTTCACCCACTCGCTCAGGGCTGAGGACACGCGTGCCCCTGCCAGCCGGCCTCGGCTCCCCTCGTGGGAAGGGCAGGGAGAGGGGGGACTCCTCGAGGGGCGCTTTTATCGGCAGGAGTAGTGAACAAACGATGAACCCCGCAATCTTCACATGCCAGAAGGAAACACATCTTCCCCGCAGATGTCCACTACCGTGGCAAGGACTGTCGGGAGAGCAAGCAAATGACAATCACCTCCAAGTTTTCGTTTCTTTCTTTCCTTTTTATTTTTTTTTTTCCCTTTCCTTTTGGGGGGTGTGTGTGCAATACGCTTCCCCGTTAAAATCGGTGGGCTTTAACGTGGCCGAAAGCCTGCCGCAATTAACCTGCTACTCCCGCTAGCTCTCTTTAATTAATCATAGCGACCTTTGCCAGGATCCCGGGCCTACCTGTCCCCCACCCCCGAAACCGGGGGGGGGGGCGCTCAGCGAGTTTCCCGGGGCGCCCCGGGCAGACAAGTTTTTCCCTGGCGGGACCCGACCCCTTCAGACGGTCTAAGCTCGCCCGGGATTCACGGAGGCAGTTTGCAACCCGGAACCACGGGTTGTTTCCCCCGCCCTCCCGTTCTTTATTCACGCTTTTATTTATTTTTGCGTTTTGTTTAAAACCCGGGTCTATCCCATCACAACTGGCACTAAGATCCTGCCCCGACAGAAAAAGAAAACACGACGGAGGATCACTGCGCGTAACTAAATCAAGGCAAACAACAATAGCTTGTTGTTCCGTGAGTTGGGGCGAAAGGAATAATTCAAAGCTTTTGCTGAGCGCAATGCGCTGTTCCTCAAGGGGACCGACCAAGGATTTCAGATATGTAGCGGGTAACTCGATTATGCTAACAAACTCCGCTTGAAAGAAAACGTTGTGGGGCTGCGGGGCGGGGGAGCGGGGTGCTGGGGCCGGGGGGGGCCGCGCCAGGGCGCCGGCGGGAGCGGAGCCTCTGCCCCGGGAGCCGCCCCGCTCCGCGCCCGCAGCTCCGCCGGTCCCCTCCAGCCCGCAGCCGTTTCGCGGCCAGCTGGACCCGAGGTGCTCGAATAACGTTTTCGCCAGAGATATATTAATTAGAAGCTTGGGGCCTGATGCGACGTGACTGAGCTGGCCTCGGTGAACCTCTCCGCCCCCCCCCGCTCCCGGCCGCCCCCCGGTGAAATGGGACTCCGGGGGCGGCACTGTGTCCCCAGCTCAAGGCGCTGCAACCTCCCGCGCTCCCCACGAAACCCGATAGCCCCCCAACCGGCTAATGCGGCCGGTCCTGATTACTTTTATATTAATCCCTTCTCAATCTCGGGCGCGGGGTTGAGAGCTTTCATTCACGTCGACTCTCAGCACCCTCCCGGCCGTTACCCACAGCATAGCTACCTATTTGGCGGTGTCGCCCCTCCAGGGCCCACGGCCAGGCTCGGGTCCCGCGGAGGGGACAGCCGGCTGGGGAGCGGCCCGGACAGGGCCGAGGGGGGCCCGGGCCGGTGCCCACCCAGCCCCCGCGCCGCTCCCGGCTGCCGGCACCGCCTCAGATGCTCCGCGGCACAAGGGGACTCTCCCGGCAGACAGCGTACAGCTTACAGACAAGACAACAACAACAACAAAAGGCACATATGGTTAAAATAAGGAGAGAGAGAGCGAGCTTTCTGCCTTAGGGGATTGGCAATAACTAGCCAGAAATGCAGGGCATCGAATCTAAACTTCTGGTGGGCTTCTGCGGGATTGACAACTTAAATCACACTACAAGCATCAATTTGACAATATTTGTAAACTTCTTGTTTCCAGGGATCTTCTTGATCAGAGATAGACCAGGTCGGTATGAGCTCGAGCCACGAAGGTCTTTTTTTTTTCCCTCCTCCTTTCCTCTCTTCCGAGTTGATGAATAGCGATCAGGTTTCTTTTAATGGCTGCCCCCTATTCTCACAGCCTCCCACAACTAACCCAAGAGCCTGTTTCCTCGACCTCAGTTAATTCCGCTGATTATTCCAAGATGATGAGGAAAGCACGAAGATTGTTCACTGTTCCTACCGATTCAAGGCATTTTTGTTACCATCTCCATCCCTGGCTCACGGGGATTTGACCGGGAGTATTTTTAGGAACAGGCTGCCCTCCTCCCTCCTTCCCTCCCTCCCTCCCTCGCTCCCCAGGCAGCTGACAGCTTCGGGGTCCCGGCCATAGCCTCGCCGCTCCGTGGGTACGCGGTCCCCGCCCCGCGGGTGGGGGCCAAGGACCGGCACCCTTGGCGCAGCGGCCCGGGGTGTCTCAGGGCTGGAGCACCGCCGGCATTTCGGCGGTCACTCGGGTAGGGGGGGACACGGGACACGGGCGCAGGTGAGCCCCGCGCGCCCCGCGGCCGGCGCCGAGACCCCACGGTCGCGCGTGGGCCGTGGCGGTGCCTGAAGGGAGGCGAGTCTCCGGCCGCCTCCCCCGGCGCCAGCGGGGATTCCGGCTCCCCCGGCCGCCGGCTGGGCTGAGGCCGGCCCCACGGGGCCGGAGGGGGAGATCCACGCCGAGAAATCTCACTAGAGGGCTCTAATACTCAGCTGCGATCGCTGCTGAGAGAAAGCAAGGCTTCCTCCTTAGTATCCTTGAGTCTTCCAGAGAGAGTCAGCCTGGTGAAGTCTCCCCCAGTGCTGTCAAAGGTGGTTCACGTCGGTCATCACCATGACAAGAAATCCTTTGTCTTCTTACTAGTAGCAACCTCCTGCCCCGCCCTACCTGCAAGTGAGCAGATCTGATGTCCCCTTCCTGGTGCATAATGGCACAAGAGGGTTTTGGGGGGGGTCCCACGGGGGGATCCCTCCCTCTTCTGCATCCATCCCACGGCAAGAGGAGAAAGAGCAGTCCCTAAAACAAGCAAAACTCCCATTTTACGGTGGGCCCAAGCCCCAGGTATTCTTGTCAGGAATCAAGCACTATTTACGGATATGCAGATTTTTTTCCCCCTTCACTATAGAAAGAGCTTGTGTAAATTCTTCCATGGTCTATGGAGTGTAGTGTGCCCATAAACACATCCATCGTTTAAATGCTGAAAGACTGAGGCAAGCTGAAATGTAGTGTTAGTAAGTCATACACACAGAGATATTAGTGTTAAACGACAGACTGATTTAACTGAAATCAGTTCTGATTTGGGATTTTTTACCTTTTAAATAATTGCTATAATTTGCTGTTGGGAATAAATAAAACCAGACAAGACAGTATCAGTTAGAACCAAAACAATTATTAGTTGTAAGGGAAATTTCATAATGTTCCAGAATGCATTCAGTTTGTTTTAACTCCCAATAACTTTTGTAATAAATAAGTAAATCTCCTTATTTGCAGAAATTAGGAAGTGCAATTTAGTTTGCTTGTCATGTCTGGCAGTTCTCTCAGCAGCTTTGTGTACAGATCAAAATTACAGGAAAAGCTTTGTGGAAAGCTCGATAGTTTAGATAATTTAACATCAGTTTAAAGCTGATCGACTTTCCAGTGGAAAATTTGCTACCTCCGAGCTTGTGACAATGTTCTGTATTTTCCTCTGTGGGTTGTTTCAACTTCCTTTTTCCTGGGTTAATTCTGTCTCTGTCGTTTGATGTCTTCTCCCCTTTATTTCATAGGTTCTTGAATCAGCTCAAACACACTGTGGACATTTTACTTCCCAGAAAAAAACCCCATGTAATTTAAACAGACTTGGTATCCCATTTAATCCCACCTTTTTTTTAAAAAATATATTTTTATCATCAGTTTTATCCTCGTTATAAACAAGGATTTTATGACTGTACTAAGATTGACTTTATTGCTTATTTAAGATGCAGAAAAAGCCAGTCCAGTGAACACTGAAATGGTTTCAGCGAGTTAAGCCACTTCAGCAGGCAAGACTAATGCTCTATATCTCACTGGTTAAGCAACAATCTGCTACTGGAGTACCTTACCCACATCCTATTTCCTCCACCAGCCTAGTCATGTGTGCATGGTAACAGCACATTGTCTCCACTGGAAGGAGATGCTAATGGCAGCAAACATTGCCACCGCAGAGTGTGAGGAGGGAACATGAGCTCAAGCACCCTGTCTGTCTGCTGGCACGCTCCCAGGCACAGCTCTGGCTGTGATCTCTCTAAGACAGTGCTTGGGGGTGCCACACACACCAGGGATCACTCCCAAAGTGCAGTCTGCACTAGATGGCACCTGGTTTGGCTCCCTCCATCCTGCACTATTCCAGTCCTCCAACACTCTCCCAGAAGTTTTAGCTGTCCCAGAAACCCCTCCATGCTCTCCATCCACACCTTCCTTTGGCTTCATGCTAAGAAAATATCACTTGAACAACTCACAATGCATCCCTTATATTATCTCTGATACTCAGAATTAAAACTCCACAGGAAATAATAATTTTTTTGAACCACAGAGGCACCACTTGGGACCCAAAGACCTAGTGACAAATGACACTTAGCCTCAGGGCCAGAGAAGGGTTCTTAGCCCTGTTTTACTTAGCAATAGGGACATAGTTCAAACATCTTTGCAAGACGGGATTTAACTTTGCACCTTCTCCCCATAAGTTGCAGAGGAGGCCCAGATACTCAGCATAGGGCTGAAGATTTCACTGAGTGACAGTGAGCTGCAAAGCATGAGATTCTTGTGTAACTACCTCCCAATTTTTCTAAATCTGCTAGCTGTTTTAGTTAACATTTGTCAAATTTTACTTCATGGAAAAACAGATTGTAATTTCTTTAAATCTAAACCCCTTCTTAAACAGTAGGATAACCATATCAGAGTAATATAACCTGATAAATATTTCCTTAATTATGAGGTCTTCTTCACTTCAGTCACGTGAGAGGTGGTGGGAGAAAAGAATAGAGCATGAGATAAACTGGACAAAGCCCAGGAAGAATATTACAGAACAAAAGGATTTTTTCTTTTTTTTTTTTTTTTTTCCCTGATCAACATTCTGAAACAAATATAGTTGTGGGTGAGGGTGATATGTTCATGTTTATTTTCAAGTGGAAGGAGGTTGGCAGCAGCATTTGGCACGTATTGAAGAAGTCTGGGAACTGGGCCTTACAGTCATCATAAAGAAGTGAGCTTCAGCTTCCAAGAAGAGAAGAAAGTAAAGAAGTATAATTGGGTGAGTTACATGAGTTACGATGTGGAAGCTGTAGTGTAATGAGCATGTTTAATGCACATAAGGGAAGGAAAAGTACTCAGTGCCAAATTGGATGCCAGACTTGTGGCTGGCAGAGGTGAGTGAGTGGTATGAATTCAGCAAGGAGACGGCTGTGCCTGAAGATGGTTCTCTTAATCCATCAAACTGTTCTTTGAGACATTTGAATACAGAGGACAGAGATAGGACCATTAGTTTAAAGGATCAGGGCAAAAAGAATGAACAAAGACTGCAAAACAAAAGAAACAAACATGGTCCCAACAATATTCCAGAGGAGGTTGTAGATATCTCAGATGATCCTGGGATTGCTGGAGGCTTCCCCAGGATGACTGCAGTGATCTCTGGTCTTAAATAAGATGAAGTCTTCAGTTAGGTGAGAGACTCCTGGAGGGATGTAATGGGAGAGTATGAATTTTGACGATAAGACATCTCTTTTCTCCACAGCTGCAGAATGTGTGAGGACGCTATGACATGGGGTAAGGCTTCAGCTGGGGAGAGTTCAAGGAGACAGAGAGTGCCTGTGGTCACCTCAAAATCCTCTGTGGCATGCGGCCACAGACAGGAAGTAAGGAGCCAGGAGCTCTTTTCATTTTCACACGCTCATTTTCAAAGGCAATAGTGTATTTTTTTCCTCCAGCTGAAGAAGGTTCGGAAAAATCCCTATTGGATAAATAAGCCATGGCCAACTCCAAGGTAGAAGTGTGCAATATAAATCTAAAGCACATTGACTACATTCAGGTAATTAGAGGGCTTGTAGTTTGGCTGACATTAGTGAGTAATTTGGCTGAGTGTTTCAACCTTACATGAAAAAAACCTCTATGTTGATGAGTGATGCACCTCTGACAGAGTTTTGAGAACATCTATGGACCCTATTCGCATCCTGTTAAAGATGCTTTGTATTTACCATTGTTAATTATGCAATCTATTTATCCTTGTAAATTGTCCAGATACTATGACAGACTTTTGCTAGCCCTCTACTCTAGTTGTGTAGTAGGGGAAATATCCCGAGCACACAGAAGTTAAGGGAGAGAATCCCAACAGGTTTGTAAGCCCTGGATCGGGTTTCTGAAGAAGTTGAAAGAGTAGGGAGAAAAGAGAATTTGGCATGAAATAAGAAGTAGAAAGAGGTTTATGAAAGTAAAAGTTTGAAATCTTTCAATCGCGTTGATGAATTTCTCTCAGCCATCTTCCACTTAGGGATCTGGCACACAGAGTGGCAGACCATCTATGATGGCACAGGTCTGGCAATATTATGGGACTAATATTTTCATAAGGAGGAACTGTTCCTGAACAATGCAAAAATCTTTTATCTTCAATGTCAGGCAGGCATTTTAGGAAGACAAGTCGTGTTATTATTAATTATAACTCTTTAAAACTGATTCTATTCCTTGGGGACAAGAAGGTGAACATTTATCTCTCTGGTTATGTGTCTTAGAGTACTCTAAAAGCACCAAAGAAGTGCAAGATCTTGTTCCTGGTGTATATTTCCTTTGGACAAGTCTTTCAAGACTCCAAAGGTGTTGAGATATGGTCGATATTATGTAACCTTCAACACTAAAGCAGATGTACATAATTTTTCTTCTTTTGAGAAGTCTTATTTGATCTCTGGAGACCCATAATGTGATCCTTGCTCAATCATTCTGAGCATAAAGGGAACTCTTCCAAGGCATTATAGAAGCAGCAAAGTTTAAATGATCATTATATGTAAAGTTTGATGAAGCAGGCACTTTTCCTGCCATATGTTAAATAAACAACTAGTTACTGTGTACTATATGGCGATGCAGGCTGATAACCTGCTGCTGAATAATATGATCTCATGTCAAGGCTTGAACTGTTTCCTTATATAGTTGTCAAGAAATAGGATTTTTTTTGCCCACATCTGAAAATTCACAGGGAAATATGCAACCAATCAAATCTTGCACAGATGCTAACACCCAGATGTGTGTGTTTCTGTGTGGAAGTAATCTATAGCTAGCAGAACTCTTGGATAGAGAAATCCTGTAAAAATACAGATTAGGCACACATAAGTTAAATATGTCTAACTAGCGTGCCAAGAATTTATAGTTTTATGAAATCTGTATTAGGTACAGAACTCTCAATATTTCCTTCTAAAAACTTTTCATTAGTGTACAAAGGGGAGAATGTAGATTTCTGTAATAATCAGCAGAACCTTCCTATTTCATGTACAACAAACCGAAAGAGCCACATGACCTTACTTCCAAGGACCAACCCTTGCCCTTCAAACTCCCATTAGAAGTTAGCAATTGAGTAATTCTATCTTTTAATGATGAACTCTACAATAAACCCATGCAATTTAGCAATAATAATGAATAGTAAGTTTGCATGTTGGGTGGAGCTTTTTGAGTAAGACTGTTCAATATTTGCTGTGCTAAAAATCCAGCAGTACTGGATTTGACCATTTAGATTGACAACTTGGATTCCTAACAGAGACAGGAAAGAGTACAAATGTAGATTTGAGTTTTCTTTTTTAAATGAGGAAATACGTATATCTGAGGAGACTTGTGTCTTGTTCAGCTTCATACACCTTATGTCCTCCATAAATTAGGAGTGTCTGTTTTAAAATCAGGGAGACACAGGAGGTCAAAATCAGGTAAAAACTCAGAGCTGAAACCCAGGGTAAATACCTGTAGGAGTTCAAGCCTTCATACCTTACAAAACTTCCGTTTAAGTCAATAATTTATCAGCTAGGGATAAAAAGGAAATATTTCTCTCTGTGTGCCTGTGTGTGTTATACATGTACATATGTTACATATATGTATGCATGTACACATGCACATATACACGCACGCATACTCACATATATATAGACTTAATCTTTTTATAAATGTGGACTGAACCTTCTTTGCATCTTCTCATTAAATCAATGGGAATTCTGCTGAAACAAAAGAGGTCTGAATGTAACTGTGTCAGATCTATTTCTTCGACAAGTGATGAAACATGCAGTAGAGTTGACGAGCACACCCTGTTGAGCTACTGAACATTTGGAACTAGCAAACAGAATATGGCCTTTATTGATGTGTAAGTTAAATTATTTCATTGCCACCTGGTTTGTTGAAAAATTTGGTAGAAAGGTGAGTAAGTACCAATTAGATTTTCTGTAATACCTTCACTGATGACTCAGATGATTTTACACAATTGATGTAAAACCAACTTGAGTGAAGAAGGCCAGTGAAGAAGGAAAGTCATCAGGAAATTATACATGTTGCAATATCCATTTTCACAGAAGTGGGTATGTAACACAGGAGTTGGTTGCACATCTCTTAATGCTCCCCACTGCTATGCATTGCATTAATCTAGTGTCTGCTTGGTAGAGATAATGAGTAGCTTCTCATTAGTTAAAATCTCTGGTAGCATATACATGGGATGTCTTCCCAAATACTAAGCATTCATATTCACCTACAAGAGAAAGGTGAGTCCCTTTTTTCCTGTAGAATAAATTTGCCCCAACAAATGGGATAACCACCAACAAACCACATGAGAGCCAATGGAAACTGGCTGTCTCCATTCCTTTGTGTCTGTGTTTGAGTTCCTCACAGAAATGAGCCCAACTTAGATATTAACTTCATATTAAGAAGATTCATCCTTTTGGACATGTCAAGATATAGATTAGTCTGAATTGAGACACTAGGGTCAAAACCAAACAAAGCTGCAGGAGATCAAATTCAGTTCTAAACTCTGGAGTTCAAGGGCAGATTAATTTAATTCTAACGATGCGGCCATTCAGCGTGCTGTTGGTGCTCTCCTTATCTGTCTCCAATTCAGAGACCCAACATGATTACCTGAACTAGTGTTTTATTTGAGAAAGGCTGATCAACCTTGACCATGAAATCCCCCTTTCCTTGCCTCACTCCACCACTGTGTATTTTTCATGGACAGATGGTCATTGACGGATCACATTACTTTCTGGGTATCTTCTGACGGCTGTTCAACCTCAGGAACAAAAAGGAGCAAGGAAAAGCTGCCAAGTCCATTTGCTTTATGTGACTCCCCACTTCAGTCACACAAGAAAGGGCCTTGCCTCTTTAACCTGGGCAGTTGATGCCTGGATTTTCTCTTCATATGTATCCTCTAAAACTGAACCATAGACTTGAGAGGAAACAAGCTTAATATGCCATGTGCTTCCTATTTGTTGAAGGTATCAGTGCTGAAGCTCCGTTGGCATGCTAAAATGTGAACATTTTTACAGTGTAGCAGGTTATGGAAGCTGCTCTTGATAAATTCCAGTAACGGCATTTTACACTCCATGTGCTCCTTTCTGTGAATGACAGATTGCCCTATTAGGTCTCTAAAGAAGCTACTGACAAGGGTGATTCAGCACATGAAGAAAGTGGAACATGTGTCTAATTCAGTGTTTCTACATTCCCTAGCACATTTACACGGGACTGCGATCTTGTTCTTTCTGATGTACCAGAGCAAGAAAAAGCTCTGTTCAGTGTAAGTTAGATACTCCTTAATAGCATCAGAGCCTCTGCTGATGTAAATCTAAAAACAAACATATGGACGTGTTTACCTCTCCCTCCACTCTCAGCTTTATTCTAAAGATATATGAAGAAGTTATTCACCAGAATATTTTATCTAGGCAGTAGGAGAAGGGACCATGGCAGACACACTAGAGGTAGGTGATGTGGTTTGTAGGATAGTAGGGATTAGAGATTAAACAACCTGCCTCGGTAACTACTAGAAGTCTTTGTGTTGAAAGTAGAGTAATCAGGTAAAAGGTTCGACACATATTCTGTATTCTGAAGGTGCTTTTTGCAAGAAGACAGTTCAAAACCTTGCCCAATAGGACTCTTCCAGGCATTGAAATCACTGCTGGTTTTATTCATTTGGTGGAACCAATGGGAACAAATTTCAGAGATATAAATATATAATTGTTTGTGACTGACATGTATCATTATACATGACAGTCCTAAAACATGTATCATTAACCATTAAGTGCTCTCTAAAAACAGCACATAGATCCAGTTGTAAATACTAGAAATACTGTGCCTGATTTAGAAACATTAAGAATAACCCAAACATTTCTCAAATGTACAGTTTTGACTTTGCTCAGATCTCTGTTTTGTGGTTTATTCTTCAGCATTCAAGGTGATGTATGAGATTCCATTTCAAATTTTAACTTAATGGCTTCACTTAAGAAACAGGAGAAAAGGAAAATTGTATGAATTAAACATTACATATGATTTGGCAAAGCACTTTCAGGAATTCCATAAGGAAGAGTGAAAAAACCCCAAACCTCACACAGTTGCACAGCGTTAGTAGCAACAACGAATGATGCAGTTACTGACTATAAGTACACACTTTTCAGTCAGTCTTGGCTGGTGAAATGTAGAAGCTTAATGTGGATTACACTTTTTAAATCTTTCAACATCAAAAAATAGAAGAGTTGTGGTGTGTTTTTATTCCAGAGTACTTTGCATGCAATCTCAAGATAAATGGGAGAGACTGATTGTGTTTGTACCTGTGCCAGACGTTGTCGTTAGATATTGCTGTTTTGTTTCATCAGCCAGATGAACTCACCCAGGGACATCGATCAGATACCTACATTTAAAAGAACACACTGTCAAATTAGTGGATAGAAAGAGCACATTATGAGAGAGAAATTATCTGGTGAAAGATTTAAAGACTGACTCACTTGTGTTTTGTTTCATTAAATGTGGGGTAGTCCCCTTTCATTTTCCATTTAGCATGAACATTCATGGACTTCATTACAATATCAGTCTTTTAGCAACTAGCTGGCTTGGGATATGCATGACTCTCCTTGGAAAAAATACAGCTCACTTTTTTACAGATTCTAGATTACTTTAAAATGTGGCGCCTGGGCTAGGCAACCCCACTGGTCTCTGTGGAGAGATTCCTGTGTACTCCAGTAGGTCTCATGGCTGAACAGTCCCCTTGATGCACTGCAGGAGCCTTCCAAGGTGGTCAGGCTGGTGGCTGCTTCTCCAAAGTGGGGGGCTTAGAACCGGGAGGGGTGCATCCGCCCCTCCATAGGACACAGAATATATTCTAAAGGGGAAAACACAAAAAGCCCTAGGAAAGCTATCCAGACATTGTCTTTCCTTTCCTCCCTCTTAGATACTCTTGGAAGATAATCTTGATTCTTGCACTTAAGGTCAATGGAGCAGCTTGTGGTGGTAATAGAGGGTGAGGATGAGGCTAGAGAGTGAGCACACATGAGTTAGGGGAGATGAGCAGAAAAAAGAAGAAAAGGGATTAGAAAAAACTCCAGAAGTTACCAACTGACAGTGTTTCATCTTTATTTTGGTAACACTGGCTGATGTTATTATCCAGGATGGCTAAAAGACCTTGCTCTTCAGAAGAGTTTGTCAAAGATTCATTTTATAAAAAATGTAAACAAAATACACTCTAAACACCTCATGCTTTCTGTCTTATAAGTCTTTGTCTTAGTGGTAATTTCTTGTTGTCTTATTTATTATACACTAAGTGTTTCTAGACAGAAAATACTTCTGCTTTCTACTTGATACCTATATGATATCCACCTATTTCTCTCTATGTATGTATTTATATATATGTGCAGAACTTGAGTGGACCCTGGAGCCCACTTCCATCCTGCAGAGCAAGAGCAGGCCATTGCAGGCCCAGGCAAGAAGTACACAACTCAGACACTTCTGTGCATTTTCATCTCAGTGGCAAATGCTGAAAGGCACTTGCCTGATGTTGCGAGGCCTGATGAAGCCCCAAGGTGAGGTGCCTTGAGAGAACCATCTGGCTGTAACAGGTCTTTCCCCATATGTCCTTGCCTGTTTGCTGCCCTCTAAGTAGCAAAACATTATTACTTTGGTGCAATATCATGGTCAAAGAACACAACAGGTCATTAAGTGCTTCAGTTGCATGTTGAGGCCATGCTTACTTTCAAGCCTCACAGATCTCTTGAAGCTGAGCAAGCAGGCGTGGAAAGGGTACACAGCAGGCTTTCACCCGGTAGAAACCCAGTGTTACTAGTCTTATACTTAGCCTTATTAAACCTCATGATCATTCTCGTATTGGAGCACTAGTGTGTACTCCTTGCTCTGAGGGGTCCTGGCAAATGGGCCACTCGTCATGCTCAGTAGGAGCACCCCAAATCCTGGTAGTACCCAGACAGTTGCCATTCCAAAGCCAGACTTCATGGCTCAAACTCACACTTCATAGACAAAGTGCTCTGTATAAATTGTCAGCTTTGAAACCAAACACTTCCACACCTAGCCTACACCATAAATCAAGCTTTGGTGCTACTTTCCAGACAGCTCCATTACACAAGTAGTCTGATTTAGTTTTATTGCAGAGATGTATTTTAACTAAAACGGTATTTTTACGTGGAGTGAGGGATAAACATGACTATTTTATTCATGAAGTGAAAGGCTATGAGACGGTAAAAGACAGACATAGGGAGTGCAGGTGCAGTACCAAATCCCTACCTGGCTCTCTCAGTACCTGGGCTTGGTGCCCGGATTCCCTCATGTTCAGATCTGCAGCAGCACCACAACATATCAGAACCTCCCATGAAAGCTTTCACTGCTCATATCCCAAAAGACATTTCCATTAATGAATGCAAAATTTTGCCCTAGGTTTTGAAACTGAAAAGAGCCAGCCCCCCAAACTACTGTACTATCCTTGGTCCCCAGAAATGTTAATTCATCATTAAAATTATTAAGCAGTAAATGGCTGAGATGTATTGTTACAAACTTGAAGTATTTCCTTTGATTGTTTAAAAATCTCTGTTTTAATTTGAGTCGTCTATTTTTTTTTCCTTTTACAGTTTTGAATGCTGCATCTTACCATATGTGAAACGTTTCTTAAAGGTGTTAAAGTGACTTGTCATGGGTTTGGAATGAGAACTAAATTAAATGTCCATACTGTAGTATACTTGTATAAATAACGAGATATTCCAGTATAAACCGTTCATTTGGCAGTCATTTCTACATCAGCAAGTACTAAGTGCTATAGAATTCCTGCCTAACTTTGACACATGTAGAGAAAATCAGGAAGGAAAATGTGTGTGTTTAGAATTTTATAGAAAAAGACAGCCCCTTGTAGTCCGTTGCCATGAAAGTACTTCTAGCTTTTTTGGAAATAGTGCAAGAGGTTTAACAAAACACTCTGGATTCACAGCAGAATGCTGGAGCATTCAGCTGCCTCCCACTGCACTCCAAAACTTGTCTCCATAATTTAGAAACAGAGATGGTGGAAATGGGTAACAAAGTCATTAATGAATGCCAAGAATGATTTATTATGGGTGATATAGTGTTGCTGCTTTTAAGAAAAAATACATTAAATAAAAATTTTTCATAAAATAAAAAAATCTTTCCTATTGAACATTGCGCAGAATTTGCTTTATTAGTGTATTATATCACCATATTGCCAGGTCTGGCATTTCTCATCCAAATAACATTTCAAAGTGCTAGCAAGGCTTGTGGGCTGCAGCGCTAACCATGTTAGGAATACTGCCTGTACAGAAACACAACAGTAGCAAAGCTCTTTTTGCTGGGGTTCTGGAAATAGTTAGCACTGGAGGGCCCTTTTATCTTGCATTAGTTTCACAAACTTGCATTGCACCAGGCTAACAATAATCAAAAGTTGATTATAGATATTTAGTTCCAAACTGTCTTTCCAACTACCTAACTTCTTTAAGACAGTTTATAGGTTACAAGTCTTTCTCACTCAAAGATCCATGCACATATACATTGAGAGCATGAGTGGTAAATAAACCTTGTCTTCTAGATGAGTTTTATCTTCAGACAAGAGGCATCCGGATTCTGTTAAAATGGCATCCTGATTTGTTGGCAGCAGCCCTAGGGACTGACCCTGCACCTACGGAAGAGCATGCCCCAGACCCCAGGCTGACAGAAGCATGCAGTCTGGCCCAAAGTGACCACAGACCTTTCTCACAGTAAAGATACCCTTCAGGTTTAAGTCTGGGACATGCTGACTGGGATGTGAGAGGGAACTTTTGCTGGCACCAGACATGGAGTAGCTGTCTGTCTATTTGTCATTATATTTGCACATGATTGATCTCCAAATTCTTTAACTAATGCCTTGAATGATCTCTGAAATCTCTCCGGATTAAGAAATAAATAAATAACCCATTCCAATATTTGTGTATGCCTCAGTGAGTTAAAAAAATAAAATCAGTTGGCATATGATGGAATCAAAATTCATAAATGTAGCTAATAGCTTGTAGCTTTGTAAAGATTACTTAATGTAGATGCAGAAGTGTTTCTAAGTAATTTACAGGTGCATTGCAGTTAGCTTCAAAACCATGGTTAGTTACATGAAATCACAAGTTTTCAGCAAACAGTTTGATCTAGTGTCAATCTGCATTTACTCATGCAAAATAAGATCATTTTATGTTTTTATGCAACTGATAGCTGAAGTTTATGGGCAGGAAGCACAAGTCTTCTGCACTCTTCACAATTGTGTCCTTAGCCTGTCATGAAGAGAAAAAAGTCTATCTATGGTGGAATCTGGGGAGCAGCAGAGCTCCAGCAAAGGTAGTGGTGTGCCTACACCACCCACCTGTTGTCTGGGTTGCACCTATAGCATGTAGGAATGCATGGTGGCACCAGGCACCCCTGATGACTCAATAGTGCAATTAAGAGGAATCTCACTAGTTGGTAAGTTGGACTTATGAATTATATTGAGATAGGAAATATTAGCTTCTTACATTCTCTTTGGCATCCTTAGACACAACCCTTGCAATAATACAGCAGGATTTTTTTTCCCTCCATCTGCTAGGGATTATTTACTGACAGTTCATTGCTCACTTGGCCATGGGTTGTATAGATTTCATTAATTAAACATCTATTTCTGTAAAGATTATAGACCTGTATGAAGCAATGTTTCTATGAGCTTTTTGCTTAAAATCCTCTCTGATAGGCAATCTCACTAAGTATTCCCTGATCTGAACTCTGTTCCTAGGGTTTAAGAATAAGTATCAATAACTCAAGGGTACAAATGTGTCAGGGGGCTGCAATTATCCTCAAAACAAACGTTAAAAAAAAAGTGACACCAGCTAAGCCATAAAAAAACTTGGTTAAAGCACTCCAATTTACCTTGTCCAATAGTGATTCCATTGCGTAATGATACGCTTATGATGAGTGCATAACTGAGTTAGAAGCCTTATTTTTTAAAAACTGCTTAGCTTTTGTTCCCCCCCCCCCCCCCCCCCAAATAGTGTCATGACTCAGGGTGGAATTAAAACACAATTAGAGTCTTATTGCACAAGCAGGTTTTAAGCAGATTCGTCACAGAGCATCATACATCCCACAGCATCATGGAAAAAACCCTCTGAGATCCTGCTGCCCACTCCACACTAAACTGCATGAACACACCTCGTGGGACAGGTGTGGAAAGGGATTTCAGCAGACATGGAAGCACTTAGGACCTCTGCTCCACCATCACTTCCTCTGAATGTTGGCCAGGAGGTTCCTGTTTCAGAGACTGTTGGGGTAAGAGATGAATGGGGCAAAGCTAATTATGTATTGGCTACCGATTCCAGCACTGCAGAGAGGTGAAAGTCAAGTAAAACTCATTATTTTATTACAGTATCATAGTCTTTTTAATATATTACACTCTGAAGACTTTTGCAAGTCCCAGAGCAATATTTTGATATGTTAATTTAAAAAAATGCATTGTAAGAGAGTTCATGGAGATCTAATATTTTTTAGTGTTAGCATTTCTATTTTTATGCTGCCCTGCTTTCCCCCAACATTTTATTTCTTCATTAATTTTAATGATACTCTCATTGGATTTCAAGTATAGTTAAAGTACAGAAATGGGAAAGGTTTCTTGCCAAGACTGACCAAGATGTCACAGAGATACATAGTTACACATCCTCCCACCCTTCATGTCTAAAGGTTTATATTTTTAAACCAACACACACACACACACACACACACACACACACACACACACACACACGTAGAGACTCAAACACTCATGGAATCTGTAGTGTGCTGACAGGTGCTTACAGTAATAAGATAGCTATTTATCAAACAGCAACCCAAATTTCCCCTTGGCTCTTAATACATTGCATCATGACATTTAAAAAGTATTGGTGCTGTCAGATTCTCAGCACCAGGAGAAGGACACAAAGGGGCACTAAATCAGCATCATCAGCCCCTGGCAGCAGCTGGCGGAGGGAGCAGTGCCCTCCAAGCTGATGAGCACAGCCTCAGAAGCCAGAGTGACTTCCTGGGGCCATGGGCATCCTGGTCAGCCAGGGAAGCTCTGAGGTGGCTCTTCTAGTGTTGTGGTCAGATTGGCTTCCAACTGGTCACAGCATTTGGGAAGAGTGAAGGTGGTATTGTATTACCTGTGCTCCATGGACCTGGCTTTCGGCTAAGCAGGGTCATGCTGGTCAACATGGGTGAGCCCTTCATGCATTTGGTGTTCTCACCATAGTTAGACAAACCATTGGCCATGTTCAAATGGAAAATGCATGAGACATTTGTAAGAGAGAACTGTTTTCTATCAGAGATGTGGAATATGAGTGGATCCTTTAAATGATATATTTTTCTAATTAGTAACAATACATTTTTCTGCATAAAGTGTTGGAAGGAGATATTGTTTGCTGCAGCCCAATTCAGGGCCATGTTTTTCATTTTAAAGGGGCAAGGCACACTGTTTCTGCCTGAAGCTATGGGGAACGGGCACAATGCCATTTTCACAAGGCTGAACAGGACAGTCTCTGGGCTGTTGGGTGTAGCACTTTAAATTGCTTTTCAGTGCAACCCTGAGAGTTATGTGTGTGGGAGGGGATTACAGGGAGGGGAGTCCTCCTGGTTGTGGACCTGCCCCTTACTCACTTGTTGTGGGACAACACCCTTCCCATCCCCTCAGCTACCCAACAGCACAATTTCTGCAATGGAAATCCCACTCAGAGCATTTCCCTCCTCTTTGCTGGCTAGGGGTGAGCAACAGGACATTTTCCTCCCCACCTCCCTTTCTGTAAAACCTAGCCAAGGAAGAAAGAGGCAGCAAAAAGCTCCAGAGCCATGTCTGCTCCCTCTTTTCCCACCACCTGGATGAGGGAGAAAGGGAACCGATCCCAGCCCTATTCCCCAGCAGGATCCCTCCCCAGCCAAGCCTGAGGCAGAGGCTCAGAGTAAGGAGAAATGTGGCTGGGGCTGCAGAGCTGACTTGGCCAGTGGGGCAAAAATTCTTGCTGTACAGGCTGCTATATGGGGATGATAGCTCCTTTGGGTGAAGTTGGTTTGTTTTTAATACTATAGAAGGACTGTATGACCTTGTCTTGGGTGCTGAGAACTTTCTAAATTCTCTCAGGATAATTCCATTATCTCTTAGGTAGACCTTAGAGATGTTTACCATATAGAAATGCAAATTTACACAATTCCCCACTACTCAGAAGACCTTGAAGGGGAACAAGATGATGTGGGATCATGAGAAAGAGAGACTGAGCCATGGTTACAGTCAGGGTGTGCTCCAAGATCACTTCTACTCACACAAATATTTACTTCCAAGAGACACAGAGATATACATTCTGCAAGACATTGCATTACTTTCCAGTATTTGTAATCGCCTGATCAGTGTTTGGTTGATCTGATAGCTGCCTGAAGTATAGGTTACAATGAGTTATCACACTTTTCTGGCAGCACTGAGTGGAAGGAAAAAGCTGTAAGAGAAATGATCTATAGTCCTCAATTTCATGAACTTGGAATGGCAGATAAGAAGCAGATCCATTATTTCCATCTGCAGAAGGCAGCCATCTTATATCTCTATGATCTTTACTGCAGATAAAGGTGAAGTAAACCTCTTGCCTTACAGAAAGCCCTCTGTCCCCTTGGTTCTGAGCATAAGCTCTCCTGGCAGTGTAACAGGCATAATAGTGAAAAAGCAGACTTTTATTAATGCCTCCCAAAGAGAATATGCATTTAATCATACACTTCGTTTTAAGCTTGTGCTTGAACTTCGATCACTTTTTAATTTTGGATGTTAATAAAAATGCTTTGTGGGATCAAGCCAGTAATTCATAAGCATATTTATAGCTATTATTTCCCATTTCACTCGATTTCCAACCAATTCTTATTGGCAAAAGAGACACAAGGTTTTCTGTCACTGCTAGGTTTCCACAACAACAAAGGTCTCCCTTCAGTCTCTTTCCAACAAGATTGGATTGATTAACTACGCTACTGTTTATTTTGCTGTACCTGCCAAGCATATGGCAATGCAGGAATAGGAAAAATTAGCCTAATGTGAATATGTGGACAACAGAGAATGCCAGAACAAATATCATCCCTGAACATGCAACAATTCCTATTTCATTTCAATTCAGGACACCAGTGTTTAAGATGCACCTCCCAGACAAACAAAGAAAATGTCAGTTTCTAACTCAGGTTGTACATTTCATAACAAAGTAAGTTGAGAACATTTATGAGAAAATAGTTTTGCTTGAAAAGTAAATTTCTTTTTTTTTTTTTTTTTTTTCTCAGCGGGTCCAGATTTGCCCAGCAGAAACCCTGATGGGAAATGGAAAGGTGTATGTTTGGAAAGGTGAGTAAGGAAAGGTGGAGACACAGTATGCTTTTGGGACCTTAGGATATTGTTTTAGAATTAGGATCCCAAAATGGACATTCAAATTATACCTGTGTGAAGAATGTAACAGTTAGGGAAGACAGGCAACTGCAAGACAAGGCAAAGAAATGTTTCTTCCTGCTCCTTCTTTTCCACTTGATGTTGCATATGGAAAAATACTGAAGAGTGTTGCTGAGGGAGAGGAAAGAAGGTGATCTTCCATGCTGGTAAGCCAAATCTCTTCTCACTTTTCCCTTTCTCCTTTCCCTCACTGTAATTTTACATACCCATCAATAATGCTTTAGATATGTGCCTGGACACTTTGGCCATGAACCTATCATCATATATGGATGTCCTTCAATTTCAGTGAAGCTTTTCTATGGATGCACACAAGGAATTGAGGCAAGCAATTATAGAAAATAGAAATTTCTGCATCCTTTCAGATTGAACAGTGATCATTTAAATAACAGTTAAATATGTTTTTCTGCTGGTTGTAATATCAGTAGCATCCTCAGAAAGTGGGCCTGAGATCAGAGCTGAGATTTAAGATGTGTACTGTGTAGGGAACACAATTATCTTTTTGCTATACATCCCAACCTCATGCAAAAAAAATCTGAATCCAGTGATTACTGACAAAATTGTAGGTAAGAGTTCGAACCAAATCCTAAGAGTAACCACTGGACTTTGAATGGTTTGGAGCAGAGCTTGGAGCAGTATTTCATACTCAGTTCTTATAGCCACAGTGGATCAAATCAAAAGCCTGTTTCAGATTTTCTTTGAATAATGAAAGTTCAAAATCCAGATCATAACTTTGCTGTTCAGTGGATATATATTCATTGGCATTAGTGTTTCTGAATGGATTAACTCAGCCATTGTGGAATATAGATCCTGCAGTTTACTTCAAGATAAGCATGAGCAGTGTCAGAGCAAACATTTTGGAAATTTTCCAACAGAAAAGGCTTGCTCATGGAAACTAACTGTTCTGGAGAAAAGCTGGGAAATTGATGAGTCTATTGAAAGAAATTCAGCAGATATCTGACCAAAACTGGACTATTTTTCAGACAGTTCACCTATCTTGCTTTTCCCTTGCTGGCTCTACCAGCCTCCATGGGCTCACACAGCTCCACAGAAGGACTGAGAAAAAGCAAAGGCAGTTATGGGTTTCTGGGGAGCATGTTTTGGACTATAGCTTCAGAAACTTTTACACTGACAACACTTGACTGTCCCTCAGGTGAAGTACTGTAGAATTTTTGGATGCATTTTCACCAACAAACATGAGAATTTCCTGTCAAAATGTTTCCGTTCTCCTGCGAGAGGAATCTCATTCTTGACAGGTAACTTTGTGTCATTGTGTCAATCCACCACAGCTCTGCCTCAGCTGTCACTCAGTGATGCAGAAGCTCAGTTTCCAGGTCTCTGGTGTCTGTGACTGTACCACCAGGATCAGACTCACTGGGAAAGGTGAGCTCAGTGTGTACTCCAGCTTTCCACAACTCACTGGTGGGGACGAGGCTGTTCAGGTCTTTGAGCTGGGACCAACTCCTCTCCTGATTTATCCTAAGACCGAAGAGGCTTCAAGGACAGTGTCATGGAGTTTTTTGTGTACTAGAGAGAACTACTGAGCAGAGGCTACCAACTGTGTCACAGGCCTTCAAACAGACATTCGATGGAAATAAACATTGGTAGACACTAAGACATACTAGATATGACCTCACAACCTAGAAATGGGAGGCTTTCTATATAAACCATTTACTGAAGCAAAATTATGTCACAAGAAGGAATAGGCTTACTTTTCACCATCTCTATTTATTAAAACCATTGCTAAATTGTTCCTTGATAACGTGATTTATGAAGTTTGTGACAAATTGCTTGCTTAATTGAAATATGGCAGGTTTCTAAATACTGAAGTTAATTATCCCTCCTTTTCTAGTGGAGACTGACCTTTAATTGTACAATATTAATCCACATATTGTATGAATTATGCGAAATATCCATTTTGTATGTAGAGAGAGACATGCATGTGTTATTGTAGCGGAGTACAGTTACATAATTATTTTTAATTTAGGATATCAGTTTAATTAAATACTTGCAGAAACCAAGCTTTTTCAGGAAATTTGCAATTACAATCAATTTGAATGTACAGCTACATTAATATGGTGACAAGCCCAATAATAAAAACTAACTAAGTAATTATGGGCAGGTGCTGAACAGATGTGTAAATAGAAGGTCTCTGCATGGAACATTGTTATATATCATTTTGAAAAGCGAAAGAAACCTGTTATCCATAGCCATTCATATAGGCAGTTATAATCAGTCACAAAAAAGTTAGTTCTTTGAATTTAGATAAATCATTTAAAAATGTGTATGGCACTTATGCTTTCATTTTCTGTTTCTGGAAAGAAAGACTAGTTGATTGAAGACTGCTGCTCTACTGTACTCAAAGAGTCTGTCACACTATTGAAATATATTCTTCTTTCAACACATTTATGATGAGTGGGTTTTGAGTTTGGAATGGTTTAACAGTCAAAACAATTCACATTCCATATTACAAGTTGAGTTTTATTTAAAGAAGGGGGGAGGCTAAGAGTAGTTTAGAGTTGTTTGCTCAAGTTATCAGATTGCCAAAAGCCCAATTTAACCTCCAAATATTTGCAAAACAATGAAATTACATTACTACTGTGAATTGCTTTTAGATAGATTTACAGTGGTTGGTTCTTTTTCTTTTTTGTTTTTTGTTTTTTTAAAAACCAGTATATTAAAATATACTTTTTCAAGTCTTCTATTTTTGTGTAAGATCTCTTCTTGTGTAGTGTGTTAGAAACAATCATTTGTGATCTAAGCAATTAAGTTAAACTGAAATTGATTCTATAACAAGCACATAGAAAATCCAAGGAGAAACTGGCATCTGAGTAAAGGTGCAGGTGAGTCAGCTTCCTGGATGGAATGGGATCTCCTAAGCTGTCTACGGAAGATCACAATGTCTAAAGTAGTCGTGTCTAAACGAGGGGCATGTCTAAACTAGACTCTCGGGAACTTGGATGCTTTATTCCAGACTGTAGACATCTTCCTTCCCCTCCTCAAGGTTCACAGCTCTAAAATGGATCCCAGTGGCCAAGCCAGGCCCTTCTCAAGCAATACTGGAAGAGAAGTAAAGTGCTTTTTCTCATTCTCAGGAATAGTCATTCCAGCTGTTGGCACTATGGAAAGCTGTAAGAGGCATCTGGATTTGTGCACCATTGTCTTCCTTATCCCACCATGTGCAGGATCGCTGTCTTATCTGGAAAGGGAGCAACCATTGCAACGTCTGGAGAAAGATTAATAATGAAGCAGTACTAGTGATGTTGCAATAAAAACTATCTTGACAGATTCCACTTGTCTATTCCATTTGTAAAAGGTCAAACTTTAAAAGCACAAACTTGTATTCCAAATGTGCTACGAAATATTTCAGGTGGGGAGGGAGAAGTGGGGAAAGCAGCCTTGCACCCTGCAGACCTCTGCGGCTGAATATTCCCCATGGATCACACAAAAGACAGTAACTTCTATACTGTGTGGGGGTATAGCACTTTTCTATACTGCCACAAGGCAATAGTCAGCCTGCAGCCAGTATTAGAGCAGAAAGATGATACCATTAGGTATAACAAACTTTATCTTTCCCTCAACTCCAAACTTCAAGATACTCCAAGCATTGTCTATAGAAAATGAAAAGTGAAGCAGTAATTGTTTTCTAGGAAGAATGAACAAATCCAATTCAGAGGGGAGGACAAAACAGTCTCAGTTTTACAGTAGAAATCCCCAGGAAGCTTACTGCCACCATGTGCCATCCTTGCTATGGGAGAATGGCTGAAAGGATGAGCAGACTCTTAATGCTCAACATGCCTCAGCTACTGGACGGGGGAGGTTTATTTGAATGAAAGATTGGAACACAAAGATTTTGTCTTTGTCAGGGGAGCATCTAATGGTTAGTGAGACTTTAAATAGGAGTTGTGAGAAAGTGACGAGTGTGGGATTTGACCCCCTGTAAGGTCTGGAGTTTCTTTCTTTATTACATGAAGCACAAAAAGGCAGCATACAAAACAAACCTCAAACATTCAATTATGGAGAGATTTTGCTTGTCCTTTCAAAAAAAAAAAGATGCCCTGGATTCCCTGTATCCTCATAGCCAGCCACGCATGCCTCCTCCTAACTCTGCTTACATTCCCTTTCTAACCACTCACATAATCTCCCAGTTTGTCCATGTTCAGTGTCTGAAGAGGCAAAAAGGGAGATTTCAGAAGAATTTAGGAAAGATCCACACCGCAGGTGCAGAGAAACAGAAGGCAGCTCACCCCCAAGGCCAGTGCAGAGATAGTCTGTGTGACCCACGTGAGTTAGCACCAGTACCAGAAGCACGATTGCTGCTTCAGCACCGTGCTGAGCCGGCCTGGCAATATCCCTCTCCAACTGCACCAGCAACTGTGCATGACTCCACAGCACACTGGGTTAGTGTTAGGGCAGGAATCTTTGCAACATAGACCTTGCCACACAGACAGGCATACCTCTAGCAGTAGGTGTTTAAGTTGCTTTGGCCCCTCTGAAAATCTTTGAGTGATCAGAGTACTTGTGGTCTCAGTCCCCTCAGCAGAGAATCCAGGACCTTCAGCTGCATTATAGTTGTGTGGGAATTGTTCGAGCTCACTACTGTTGCCACAGCTGCTAAAGGAAAACATTTAGTTAAAGATGAGGGTAAGCACACATTATAGATATAAACATATGGCTGTCAAGCTGCTGCCCAACAGCTTCCATAGTTATGTGGCACCTTATGTTATCCAAAGCACTTGGAATTTTTCAGATAACAAAAGCTAACGAAGACAGCTATTATAGCTTTATGCTGCACTTGCTTCCTGATAGAGTTGCCAATCCAGTGCTTTGAATTCTGTGCCAACAGCTTCGACACAAGTGAAAGAGCAAGCTGTGCTTTTAACAGATGCAAATGCTTTGGTTGCAGTGATCGCTGCTCTTTCAAAATCATTATCACATATGTGGGATTTCAGATGCATAGTTTTTGTGAAGCGACAACATTCAGGCAATTGGAGCAACTCTTTCATAGCACTGGCAAGCTTTTAAGGGGCAAAAGCAACTGGCATTATCTAGCAACTATTTTACTATCCTGCAAGTGCCTGTATTGAACAGACACACAACATGTGGTTGGCACTGTTGGAAATGTCCTGCTTTCCAGCCACAGTGTTACACCAGCAACAAGCCACATTGTTGAATTTTGGGGAATTTGCAGTCCCTTCACTAATGACTGCAGGATGAAGATAAACACAACAACATTATACACTAAATTACTGATTAAGTATTCTAGATTTGAGAACAGCTCATCATCTAGTCTTAACTTTTCTCATTCTATTTTTCTATGTCTCAGTCTAGGGTACATCTTCTGATATAGTGTGAAATTTCTTGCTTTGCTTGAACAAGGTTGTCACAATATCTCAAGAATTTGATACCATCTATTTGGTTCTTTTAATGGCAATTTTAGCATCAAGAGATGCATGGAAAATTCATTACATCTCTGAAAGTGGTGAATATAACCTAGAACTACTATAATGCATAAGACTCTCTTCCACCAGAAGTTTACACTAGCTTTTCTTTTGTCATTATACATGTAAAAAGTTAATTCTAAACCTTTGCTCCACACAGACAGGATTTGGCAAATCTTGTTACTGTGTACTATTCATCAAAGAGAGAAATAATCCAGACTTTATGAAACCTTGACTCTACAAGTGTGTGTGTTGGGCTTTAAATGGTACATTGTGTGTAGTCCAATGCAAGTGAAGGTTGTTCTGAGGAATCAGTGAGGCTCTGCTTTGAGTCATCCACTGAACAGGAGCAGGTCATAGCATAATTCCTTACTTAAACAAATCAAGCAAAACATGATCTGATTGGGAAAAGATATGCCAAATACTATGTGTTTTTGGTTGACTGGGAAAAATAATTTTCCTGTCATCTTTTTGAAGCTTTGTTAAAAATAAAAAAATATATTTTGCAAACTAAAACCTTATTTTAAGGTAAAAAACCCCAAGTTGTTTTATTTTCAATTAACTATTCCTCAACCTTCCTCCTTCCCACAAGCTTTGCTATCTTTTCTGCAGTAAAAACAACATAATGAATTCAGCACAGATTCTCCAGAACATGCTTTCTGCTAGGAAAAGAAAAAGGACGTTCAGGAAAATTTTACTCTACTGACAAAGAAAAGCCATGCCATAGAATACAAAGACTGAATCTTCAGGTAGAGACACTTCAGTCTCTGTCTGCCCTTTGCAGAGTAACTCTCCAAGGGAATGTGTTCTCATCAGCTCCTGCTCCCCTTCTCTTTCTCTCTCTCTTTTCTTCCCTCCTTCTTTTTCTCTTTCCATTAATGGATTTCTTCACATTCAAGTCATCATTTCCAAATGTGTGACTTGCAGATTAACGCACAAAGAAATAAAATTGTTCCCCATAATAAAATTTTCTCTGATCAGGACAGTCGGTTTCTTAGTGACTGTTCTGGCCCAAGTTGCAACCAAAGTACAGAAATAGTTCCCTCTCTTTTTTTGTTAAAAAAATTTTAAAAAGTTAGTCTGCATGTACAAAGTGCAAAATAACTCTGAGAGAGCTGGAGGGTTTGTCCCAAGAAAAAAGACATCCTTTCCAGGCATAAATTCTCTTTGAGCCTTGTGCTTTTATGCTGTCCATTTAATAGAAGCAGTCTTTACAAGGTTCTCTTATTCAATCAAAACACCAGGTAATTTAATGGCTTTTCTGTCATTTTCTTACTTTTGTAATTTTCTTACTGCAATGATCAGTGACTAATATGCTATCAGGATCGATAGCAGTATCATATGGTCAGCTGCTATAATGCACTTGGACATTGTGGAGCACAGCTTCATCCCTCCCTACCTGCACCTTATGTCAGTCCTGTTGCAGGTGAGACATCTCAGAGGAGGTGACAGCATGCTAAGTGTAGGTGACAGACAAGAGATCGGCTCAGGAACCGCCACGCTCATCCTCTGCCAGCAGAGGTTATCTATAGGTGCTTGCTAGCCAGGACAGCTTCACATTTTGAGCCACACAGAGCCCAAAGTGAACTTGTCAGGGCACTCACATTTAACTTAAAGTGAATCTGTCCTATCACATGTCAGCTGATGAAAAAAAAAAAAGAATTTATCTTAGAGTCCCTGTTTTCAGTGGACATGGTGTCTTTTCTCCAACAAATGCAAGGAGATGCAGGAAGTGTCTGATTACAGTTTCACTTACACCACACTTCCACATATACATCCATCTGTCCTGATTTCAGAGACACTCCTCACTTGTTCATGTTCATATATGACATCACCTACTCACACAGGCTACTTTAGACTTTAATAGATGGTAAGATTCAAAATGCTTAAGACACCTGGATACTCAAGGTACTCGGAATATGCTTCCTAGGATATCTGCTATTAGGGGTCTCACTGCCAGGGCTCCAGAAGATCTTGCTCCCAAACTTTCTGCTAGGCTCTTTAGCTATAAGCCAAGACAAGCCATTAAACCAACTTGCGAATCTCTAAAATGTTCAATATGTATTACAACATGGAGATATCTGGCTGACAAAAAACCTTAGGCAGGCCTTTCAAGCTCCAGAGGATATACCAAGCCCATTATTAGATTCTTTCTATCATTAGACCAACATCTGGCTCTCAGTTTCTCTCATGATAGTGCTGTGGTTGGGGTGCTACCTCAACTTGCATTTTCATAAGCTACACTGTTCAGTGATTTATATCAGTCTGCTTTTAATCACATTGTGCCAAAATTAACCAACTGTAATTGCCACCCAGGGCAGGCCATCTTCTGGAAAGGACATAAATGAGATTAGCTATCAGGGCAGGATGCAGCTGCATGGCTATGAAGTGGAAGAGCTATCTGTGCACTAGCTTGGCCTCTCCTCCATTATGTAAATGAAGAAGTGTGGCACTAATGGGGAGAAAGGGATATTGAAGTATCCATGACCTCATCCTTCCCCCCCCTCCCCTCAATTTTCATTCTGTATATTTTTCAGCTGCAGTGAAATGAAAACATCTTTATTTTTGTTTCATTTCTCAAGCACTCTATTTACAAGATCAATTTAAAGATGTAACTTCAAATCTCAAAGTACTTCCCTTCTCTTCCTCCCATAATTTCAGTTTGTCAGCAAAAATACACCCATAAACCCATCATGTTCGCATATGTGCGTACAGCATCCAAACCGCACTGTGCTCTGCAAAGTGGTGAGAGCTTTTGCATAGCTGGAGGGAGCAGAGGAATGGGATCTGAAAGGTGGGAAACCCCCCAAGCATGCCATTTCCCCTTTTGTGCTTCAGATCCAACACTGACTGAAGTCAGAGAGCAAGTTTCTAGCAGCTTCAGTAGGCTTTGGAACAGGCTCTAATGATGGAGCTAGCAGAAGATACTTAGTTACAACATCAGCTTCATAATAGTTGCCAGTATTTTTTTAACTAGGAAATATTAGCAAATGCGATAACACAGTGAAATGTGGTGACAATAGGAATACTGTTCATATCTTGTTCATTCAAGTTGTGACACAAAGTAGAAAATACTATTAAAACCATGTGGTGATCTTTAAAGTATCTGGCTTTGTTTAAAGCTACCCTTGTTTTGCAAGATCAAAGGTAAAACAAAGTCTTTACAAATCATTTTGTTAATCAGACAATGGTGATACAAAGATCACTGTAAGCATAAAGGGAAGAGGGAGCCTGGCTTCCATTCTGCTGCTGCAGACGTGGAGGAAAAGGGTATTGAGAGAGGGAAAAGGACTGAAGAAGAGCCTTCCTCCCCACTTCAGCGCTCTCTCTGCATAAACTAGTCATAGGAGTGGACTCTTGGAGGTCTTCCCTGGAGGGAAAGAATGAGGTTATCACACAGTTAGTTGGCTTCAGAGCTAAAAGGAAAACTGCCACATGAACCCAGCCTTGAAATACAACCAGCGTAGCCAGTAATCAGTAACAGCTTTCCCCTTCAGTGGAAGATGCAAGAAACCCACAGCACGTTCTCAGTAATAGTTTTGATGCATGCCTTGCTATCAAGCTGTTCAAAGAGAAATTTAGGGCCCAAAACTGTTACAGCTATACTCTGTACCCTACAGAGTTAGATCCTATAATCCCATTGATGTATCTTCCTTTTTCTTACAGTCAAAGGTTTGCCAGATAAAGACTGATTTATTGTTTATACTTCTATAATTACCTTATGGAATTTAAGCCCTTAGATCTAGCAAACACCTCCTCTTGTAACATCACACCTATTCTTTCCTCTTTCTCTTTTTCTCTTTGCTCACATCTTTGCTTCTTGTATCTCCATCCTTTGATGTTCAAACCACTATCATAATTAACATGTGCCAACTGGTCTCCATCCCCATCCCTGATTCACTCTTCCACCCCCGTGAGCAGGAAGGCAGGGAAGCATCACCCCCTCACCGTGCTTCCCCCACTTGTGCCTTTTTTCTTCTCGACATGCAGAAGAGGAGCAAGTGGCAACCAGCATGAGGTTCTGCTTGTACATGTCCATGGATGAATGGGAATAATCAGCAAAGGTCAGATGGAATAAAGAGCCCCAAACAAACCCAATGTAGCCTGACAGAGTGTCTACTAATGTCAGTGTGCTGCTTTTGGCTGGGATAGAGTTAATTTTCTTCACAGTAGCTAGTATGGGGCTGTGTTTTGGATTTGTGCTGGAAACAGCGTTGATAACACAGGGATGTTTTTGTTACTGCTGAGCAGTGCTTACACAGAGTGAAGGCCTTTTCTGCTTCTCACACCGCCCCGCCAGCGAGTAGGCTGGGGGTGCACCAGAAGCTGGGAGGGGACACAGCTGGGACAGCTGACCCCAGCTGACCAGAGGGATATCCCACACCATATGGCATCATGCTCAGCATATAGAGCTGGGGGAAGAAGAAGGAAAGGGGGGATGTTCGAAGTTATGGTGTTTGTCATCCCAAGTAACTGTTACACGTGATGGAGCCCTGCTTTGCTGGAGATGGCTGAACACCTGTCTGCTGATGGAAAGTGGTGAATTAATTTCTTGTTTTGCTTTGCTTGTGTGCGCGGCTTTTGCTTTAGCTATTAAACTGTCTTTATCTCAACCTATGTGTTTTCTCAGGTCTACTCCTCTGATTCTCTTCCCCATCCCACCAGGGCGGGGAGTGAACGAGCAGCTGTGTGAGGCTTAGTTGCCGGCTGGGATTAAACCATGACAGTCAGATCAGACACCAAAAGCCACCAACAGAAAAGGTGTGTCATCAGTCTTCCCTGAGGCATTAATGGCTCTTCAGGATACAACAATAGCTAAAGAGATTGCTGAAGTTGATGCTAATAATATGCCTGCTGTCTTGGAAATATCCTTCATGCTCATTATCTAAGGCAGCTTTAGATGTTATTTTACTAAGACCAACGAATGAAACTTTGAAGGAGCTTCCTCTTTTAGGTGGGAGGATAGACTCAATGCAGTGACATTTGGCAGATAAACATGTAAGCCGAAGCTCAACTCAAGCAGAATTGAAAACTAATCTCCAGAACAAAGAGAAAATTTCATTTAGGCCTAAACCAGCTATGAGCAATCTGCAGATAGTATGACCTAAAACTTGCCAAAAATGTGATTACTAATTTTGTAGGCATGATGTTGGACCTGGTTTAGAAAAGTATTCTATAAGCTAAGACATACATGGGAAAAAGGTCCATTACTGAAGCTCTCAGCGCAGTCACGCTCTATTGCTAATGGGCATAGAGGGTGAATTTTCAAGGGCACTCAGCACTAGATTAGCTCTGGTTCCTTGGTGAAATTCCTCTTGACTGTGTTCTGCTGGTGTAGAAATAAGCCAATACCAACCAACTGTTAGAAGACTTCACACACACTCAAAGAGTCGTTCTGGCTTTACCCAGTGAAAACTGCCAGTGGGACAAATCCTGCAACACAGAAGCTGAGATGTTCTGTAAAGCACAGGAATTCTATGCAAGAATGGGCTGTCATATATAAATTAAGAGGTGGATTTTTAAACCTGAAGTAATCGAGGTGTCCTTATAACTGGTCACCTTATGTAGAATTTGGCTCAGGAGATACCCATCCTCTGGGCTCAGCCATATGGCTGAGTTGTTTCAGACTAACAAGTCACTGAATTATGATATATGAGTCTCTCTTTCAAGCCACAGCAAATAAGGGGTGCTTTGGCTTTATTTAGTCAGTAAAGATGGCACACACAGAGGCAGTTACTGAAGCTTTTCTGAGGTGTTTTGTCTTAATGTAGTCCATAGTGAAAGATGGCACACACACAATTACTGAAGTTTTCTGACCCAGAAAGCCTCTTAAGCAGTGTATATTTGACAAACACCTTGTATGATCCCATCAAAATACCTTTTGAAATCGATCTTAATTTCAGTTGTACGGACTGGAGTCCTTACACCACACGAAAATCATATCTTACCACATGGCAATTGGGACTTTGCTCAGCCAGTATTGCATTTTGTCACAATTTCATGCATATATCCACAGGGGAAAGCACGTCACAATTTAGTCCATTTCTTTCAATAAGACTATCTTTCATAGCTAACTAACTCATATTGGGAAGGCTATATTTCCTGATACTTTGCTAATATTTTTCAGTTAGAGTGTTTAAAATATTTATACAAAGTCCTCCTCTTTATTATAGACTCAGCTATCAGTTGAGAAGCCTCCTTTAGCATAGGAAAGTTCTGCTAATTATGACACACTGGAAATCTACCACAGTTTATCTGAGAGGCTCAAGAAGTAGTACAAATTGGTACAGAGCAGCTGGCTGTAAATCAACTACAAGTCCTCCGAGTTCTGGCACAGCTCTTCAGTTAGACTAATTTTCTCAGCTGAGAATTGTTCCCAGATCAAAAATCCAGGCTTTGGAGCAAGCACAGCAAAAATATTACTAGCAGAGAGATAACATCTAAATCAATGATGAGTGCCTAGCATACATGACCACCTTATAGTTAAAATATGAAAGGAGGGCTTTTATTAGTTTTACAGTCGTGACTAATATTTTCAAGTAATGCCAAATGTGTTACAGATGTTGATAGGAACAACTGCTGACTACAGCGTGCTCCAACCCAGAACTGAACCAAACACTTCGGAGAAATCCAGATCAGAACTTTGCAGCCAGCCTCCCTGTAAACCTAATCACAAACAGCAAAACACTGTAAATAATACAGAGCCAATCCAAAATCATAGATCCAGTTCAAGGTTTTGGGGAATTTGCTAACTTTGCTGACAGATTCTTATGAAGGGCTGAAGCGATGTTCTGCATCTTAAAGCAACACTACTCAGTGAAAGTTCTGTCCTGAAGCTGCATGCAGAAAAGGGAATCTTGTTAAAGTGCTGGCAGGCTATTGATATGTTGTAATAGATGTTATGTGCTGCATTAAACTATTTTGCACATCAAACATTGACTCTGGAAAAGAAGACGCATCGCATTCCAGTGTCTGATGAAGATGATGTCTTAAATGCAAGGAAGAAAAGGCTGAACACCAATTTAAAATTCACTATGTCTTCTTGAGCTAAACTGAGAGACCAACTGGTATTGCTTCAAAAAAAGACATGTTGCCAACTGACAATAGTAAATGTGACCATTATGATGGAAGGCAGAGTGTCACTCAGCCAGTTTGTATAAGCAAGACATAAGCAGGAGATATTTTCAAGTGTTCTGAGCAGTCTTACTCTGACTGTCCTGTCCAGGATGTATCTCACCAGTTCCACTTGGGACAAGACTCCAGAGACCTGCAAAGCTTATTGCAAGGAAATTATTTTAAATAAAAAGTCCAAACTTCCCATCTTTCTGTCTTCAAAACTGAACTCTTTAAGTTTGTTGTAGCATTATGCCACATGCATAAATTTTTAAGCAATCTGTTGAGGTAATACTTTTCTGACTATTGAAGAAACTCATGAAGTACATAAGAGAAACATGACAAAACTAAAAACTAATCCATCTTCCATGTTACACTTTTCTAATGCCATTTAGACGTCGCTTTTATACCTCTGTAGTTCCATTCTGATTTTCAGCTTATATAAAAGTCCGGAAATATTTTGCTTCAGGATGGAAGAATTGTAATGCACAGTGAAAGTTCCTGCTTAAAATGGCGCATACACACCTCTGATCCTGATTTTGGGATGTAGAAAGTTTCTTCAGAATCCCTGTTTTAAATGCTCAGCAATATATTGTACAGTATGATTTCTAGGCATCTTGACTTTGCCACTAATAACATTTATGATAATTTTCATATGAGCCAGGCCTAGTATCAGATGCATTTATGTTTTCCATTATGCAAGGGAAATATCAGGTGATAATTGGAAAAGCCTAGATAAATGTCTTGCTAGTAAGTCAAACTGTGACAATTACCAATTTTCCAGATGAGTTCAGGAATGATCAAGAGCATAGCAGGATTCAAAAAGGATTAGAAATGTATAAGGATAATAACACAATTACGGTAGATCAGAAGAAAAACTAGACAGAGAAGCAGTCATGTATAAATCCATGAACTGTTTTAGCCTGCAGTCCCTCTTAGGCTCAGCGACTTATTGGTGCTCCAAACATCACTGGTTGGCTCAGGCCATGCAGGACACACTACAGGGCTGAGACTTTGGTCTGGGAAGAACCTCCTGTCTGGAATGATTTTTCTATATCCATCCATTATGCATGTTTCTTGGGCTTATGACGTCTTGTCACCCCCGAAGGCAAGGTAGTGGAGGCAGCACCACACCAGGTCATGAACAAAAATTAGCCATGCTGAAGGCAACAACATGTAACAAGAAGCAACAAATCACCTATTTGCCTGTGCATGGGGAGCAGGAGATTAGCTGTTAGCTTGCCCAGCTAAGTCTACACTTCTGGGGAAAGGTCAAGATTTCAAGGATAGGAGAAGTTAGATAAGGCTGGCGTATCCAGCCTCTTCAGACTTGCTCTCTGCAGAGTGATCTTATGTTACAGAAACAGAATCACAGAATCATAGAATCATCTAGGTTGGAAAGGACCTTGAAGATCATCTAGTCCAACCGTTAACCTAGTACTGACAGTTCCCAACTACACCATATTCCCAAGCGCCATATCAACCCACCTCTTGAACACCTCCAGGGATGGGGACTCCACCACCTCCCTGGGCAGCCCATTCCAATGCCTAACAACCCGTTCTGTAAAGAAATGCTTCCTAATACCTAGTCTAAACCTTCCCTGGCACAACTTGAGGCCATTACCTCTTGTCTTATCACTTATTACTTGGTTAAAGAGACTCATCCCCAGCTCTCTGCAACCTCCTTTCAGGTAGTTGTAGAGGGCGATGAGGTCTCCCCTCAGCCTCCTCTTCTCCAGACTAAACAACCCCAGTTCCCTCAGCCGCTCCTCGTACGACATGTGCTCCAGACCCTTCACCAGCTTCATTGCCCTTCTTTGGACACGCTTGAGTAATTCAATGTCCTTTTTGTAGGGAGGGGCTCAAAACTGAACACAGTAATCGAGGTGCTGCCTCACCAGTGGGCAAGATCACTTCCCTGTCCCTGCTGGCCACGCTATTTCTGATGCAAGCCAGGATACCATTGGCCTTCTTGGCCACCTGGGCACACTGCTGGCTCATGTTCAATTTTTTTTTTTCACGCATGCTCTGGGGAAAAAACAAGATGAGAAAGACTACGAGCCTTCCTCCCACAGACCCCCGTAGATGACCACCAGGAGGCAATGCGCAGGTGCAAAGATAACATAAACTGTTGACATCAGCCTTTCGAACTAACCCAGCCTTACTTATGCACATCACAGAAAAAAAACATAAAAAACCCACAGAAAATCCATAACATTCAAAACAGAATTTCCTTATGTGACTGGCAAAATTCGGCTTTGCCAACAGGAGTGTAGACTATGGTGCTGGGACAGGACAAAATCACAGATTTGGCCCTAAATTTGTGTGCTGCATGTATCTAAGCAAACTGAAGATGGCATCTGCACTTGTTAACCTGAGGGAGGGCTTTCTTTTCTCAGAGAAACTATATAAATACATCTACAATAAAAAAAAAAATACTACAGTCACTTTCAATGAAGCAGGAGTTCCTTTTTCCCAGTTCTCTTACAGTTCTTGGATGAGAAATCCTAGAGTCCTTGCAGAAAAGGAATGTTTTATTGTTGTGGTTGCTTTTTACAGGAACTCTGAGTGATTCAGTGAAATTCTGCTGCTGGGTAAAAGCAGTTTCAAAGTCCAAAATGTGAAGTCCTAAATTGCAACGGTTCAGAGTTTACTTTTTTATGTTATTTTTTTCCTTTAAACTCCTATTTATGACAATGAAAAGCAGTTGGATAAATGGGTGTTTTATCCCATATTCACATAATTGATATTTATGTACATTAAGTGCAATAGGGGAGCTAATGGCATGGGAGAGAATATGGAATTACATAGGAATTTGGAACTTTATAACACTGTATCTTATTATGCTCTAAAGAATATGTGGGGTTTGTTGATCCTGTTGAAGATGACAGGCTTTATTTATCTTAGGAAATTTTCAGTACATCCTGGTAGCACCTGCTAGGTCATCTTGTTCACTTGGTGCTACTCCATTAATGTGGTCTCATCCTGTTTGGGGAGACACAGGAGACAGGAAGAGGCATTTAAGACTCTCTGCCCTTATTCTCATTTTTGAAGGTTGCTAGCTGTGATAGAAACACCTGTCTTCTAAAAACAGGAATGAGAATAGCTCTTCATGTGCATACACTTGAGTGCACACCCACGCGTTTCATTTATCAAATGCACATCCTACTGCCATCTCCTCAGCTAAATATTGCAGGCAAATTCATATCATTCTGCTGGATAACAGAACCATTATGCTGCCAGTGATCTAACCTCTGTGTGTGTGTGTCTGTGTGTAAATATATATGTGTATGTGTGTCTATATATATATGTATCAGAGAGAAAAGAACCTTGAATGTAGGACTCCACCATACAAGATGTTTTCCATCTTGTTTCCATCCAGGAGGTTGCTCTGTGGACTCTCAAAATAGTGGGATACTTTGCAAATATATAAACTACTTTGATTTTCATGGGAAGATAGCAAGAAAACAGTAGGAATGGTTTCCATAGTGTGGAAATCCACTCTTCTGTTTTCTCTGGGCACTTCTTGGTGAACTTGTCATATCTGTTCATTTCAATGATATTTTGGTGGCTGCCAATACTGAAAGGATAATGAGATAGATGAGGTTCTGGTAGAAAAAGTGGCAGAGATGCATTTACATAATTTGCTCTCCTTCTGGAAATATTTATTTCTAAACAAGATGCAAAAAGCCTCACTGGGAGTATCATGTGGCCATTTCCATAGTATTATGTACCACACATACACTGTCTTTCCAAATAAACAATAAGATGTAATACTGCAACTTTAAAGTTATTTTATTCCTTAGTCAAAATTTTAAACACGTGTTTTTTTCCTGCTGTTCAGTCTCACTGTAGCTTTACACAGCTGCAATAATCCCTTAATACCATTTAATAAGTATATGAAAAAAACTAGGCCTGAGAGCCTCAGGAAGATTCACTTACTATAAAGTCTTGAATTACTATATCGTCACAAGCAGCATCAGTAGATGGTAGTCCATATGAAGTTATCCTGTCTTGGACTCAGAAAACATAATCCTCTCCCTCTCACCCTTGGGCTCCTTGGTGTTATCTCCAGGGGATATTCACCTGTGCCACTCCTCCCTCTCACTTTTGTTCAGTGCTCCTGACCCCACCCACATTTATCCTTCTCTTAATCTCCTTCAGGCCAAAGGCCAGATAAGGGAGCATGATGGATACTGTTACTGTGCTCATTGCCATTGCTCACAAGTGACTGCCCATAACTGCATTTGCAGCCTCATGGTATATTTACTCTTTCTTTTGCAAGTGCTTTTAGCCTCTTTTGCCTCAAACCATAGCTAGTAATAACTTCAGTTTTCATTCAGCAGTCCTGTGCTGGTCAGGAAATTTTACAAACTGGTAACTGACTGCAACTATTCCCTAAATACAATAGCCTCTGATGTGGAAGAGGACCAGAAGAGAGACGGCTGCATGCAGCAAGTCTTTGCAGCAAGCAGAGAAAGTATGGCAGAGTTTTAGGTAAGTGGGATATAATTAGCCGTGTTGGAATTTGACCAGGATATCAGGGTTAACACCCCTGCTCCTGTGAGAAGTGCCTTGGGAGTTCCTCAGCAGCATGCAGCCAGGACCTCTTGTTTTCATCACATTCCAGGCACTACATGACAGCTACCCAAATACATTTCGCCTTAATGAAACAAATGCACATATGATACCTAAAATTTGGAACTGAGGTATGGACCTAATCCTAGAATGGATGAATTTAGATTTGTGAAATATTCAGAGTGAAAGAGGACTTCTGTGTTTTGGTTCTAGACCTCAGCTATTGGTAACAGACCTCAGGAAATAATAATGACAAAATCAGTCACTGGAAAATCTGTGCAGCCCCTGGGTTTCCTGAACAGCTCAATCTGCTTGCAGCTGGCTGACAAGTCTAGAGGTGGGCATTTCTTGTGTATGGCCTTTATGCATCACCTGCACAACTCCATTTGGAAAGAGCTCTGGTCATGGGCATTACACAGTGCTCCAGACTCTGTGGAGATCACTGTGTAGGCAGGGGTCCCAGTACTTACAGCATCCAAGAAGACTGGCCCAGTCCCTTCCCCTGCATGTGTCTTCCAACTACTTATGTTTTTATCTTTCATGAGCTGCTCTAGCTCTTCCACTATCAGCTGGTTCCCTTTCTGAGGTCTTTTCTAGCTCCAGGTTTTTATTACTTTCCTATGAGTCATGCATACCACAGATCGATGCAGCTCTGCCCTACCCAGGAAGACTGCAGGGCCAAACAGCTGCTGGTGGTGGGAGGAATGAAGCCTCTTTAATTCCTCCAGTAAATCTCTGATTGCTACCCGCAACTACCAGAGGGTTATGGAAAAGTGGCCAAGAATTTTGCACTGATTAGTGTATGGACAGAGAAATTTGTTTTGCACCCATGTTTTCTGTAACCCAAAATTATTAAATTGGGTGAATGTATTCATCCAAGTTCAAATCAATACATTTGTCACCAGAAATTTCCAAACAATTCAGTCATTCTTCCACTGGCAAAAGATTGAGCATCAGTAGAATTTAGATCTTCCTATTTTATACATGTTTTATACATGTTATATATGTTGAGCATGGAAGAGAAACTATAATTTGTCTCCCAAACATATTCCCTCCTGTGTAATGTGAATGTATTATGTGTAATCATATTCCAAGGCAATACAATTAGACAAATTACTGCACTCTAAAAAGTGACATTAAAAATTGCCTCCCCATCTTTATTAGCTCACTTTTTCTCAGTCAAATATGTTTGGTTTACAAGAAAAACGATGCTTTTCATTCTGATCTCAGGCTTCCCAAATTCACTATGGGTCAATAGCTGAATGAGAAAAGGATTGACAGAATGATTCAGATCCTTTTTGACACCTCAGCATCTTTGAATAATTGCTTACGTCAGGCATTGGTTATGCCTGACAGTGAAAGGCTGGGAACATGCACACATTTCAGATGATGATCAGTGTGCAGGAATTTAGATAACCTTCTGGTAGCTCTGCTCTGCTCCATGTGCAATTGAAAAGGAACATAACTTTTTTTACGGCTAAAAAATCAGGAAAGTAAGACAAAAGTCAGCCAATGTAATGAGTGAGAAATGTTTCATATTCACTTTACATAGCAGAGTGAATGGGAAAGTTTTTTGGTGTTTTGTGCCAAAAAGTGTTTTGGAGACTAACTGTAGGCAATACATGCCAAGGCAATTAATTTTGCTACATGGTTGTTAAAAAACAATACTGTCACAACTACCTGGCTAGAAAGGGCTATGCAGAAGCTGTCTTCTCTCTGGTGGCTTTGGGCAGCAGCAGAAGTCAGGGACCCAACACGGGCTTCTGCGTCGCTGCACACCTGCCATGTCCACTTTCCAGGTGGCAGGAGCCCAGGAGCAAAACTGCAGCTTCCCAGGTCTGCCCAGGCCCTGCGGGAGGATGTGTGTTTGACAGAAAAAGGAAATTGTCTCCTTTTCAGCTTCACAGCACTTTTTATAAACCGTTTATAAAGCTGAGCAGGTAGGTTTTGGCCTTAAAATTGACCACAAAGATGAAGAGCAAAAATAAGATACCTATAAAATTGCACATGACGCATAACAAGACACAAAACTCATAACAACCCTCAGCAGCAACTGGGTTCCCTTTAGAGACAACCCCTGACATGCCTGAGCTAGTCCCTCCATTTCTGGGTACAGAGGGATGTGTGTGGTTGCTGCAGTAGTGCAGTTATAGCTGTGAACGCCAAGGGCTGGGGGTCCTTCAAAAAAGTCACAGGAAGGGGATTCCCTACTCCATCCTCTAACTGTGGGGCACCAGGAACTGGAACAGTGACTACAGGGAGAGATGCTTGCACTGGAGTTAGAGGAAGAGCAATTAAGGAGAAGTAATATTAAATCAAAAGGGAACAAATGGGCAGCTGAAATACAGCAGTGCCTGGTGAGGTGGAGGAGGTGATGTTCAGTCCCACACCATTGGCTCAGTGTTGCTTTACGTCATGGACAAGCTGTTTGTGCTTCTTCAGGCTCGGTGGCTTTCAACAAGGGGCACAAGTGTAGGGACTATTGCTGCCAGGCTTTGCCTGTGGCTGAAGGCAGATGTCCAGGCTGGTTGAAGACACCTGGTGGGTCCAGAGCAGTGGAACAGTGACGTGCGGGTATGGTGACCACTGCTCACCTGGGGGTCTGCTGGAGCTCGGTAAACATACAGCTTGGCCACCATCACTGCTGCTGGTGGTGTGCCACAGCTAACCTTCCTAACACTGGCAAATTCAGTTTTCTCACAGGCAACCAGGGGACAGAAAGCTCTCCAGCCCAGCTGGAAATGGCTGGGTGGCAACCCTTGAAGTAGACCATATAAATGTCACAGCATAGGGACCATGTTTTCTTTTCTGTTTGCATAGCAACCATCACATTGCCAGCACTCAATAAATATTAGCTAACACGAAATGTTTTGTGTCTCCCATCAGGGCTCTTTGTGTACGCTTTAATTCCTACATTTTCCATCTTCTTAAGGGCATTTGACAGAAAGCTGTACGTAGGAGAGCCTGGGCTGAGCACCGGCCAGGAGAACAGGAGCTCCACAACACTGGTCCATGCTCTCTTTTGTGGCCTGAGTCAACTCACACAGCATGACTCCATATTGACTTCCACTTGTGTAAAGTGGGTATAATGCTCACTTTCCCCTTCCCATAACTGTTCTAGGAAAATCTAAAAATGCTTCCTGAGCATAATGACATTTCTTCCCTGGAAATCCTCAGAATGATATTTTTAAAAATAACAGCACATCAGCAAAAGTATTGACTTGGTCTGCGTGCCCCTAGATGTGCTGTAACAGGAGGCTTTGCTGTTGATGATACTATCACAGCCCACGTAACTGGCATGGCAAGCTCAAATGGGTAAAATACTCAGGGTGGGGGTTTTTTGACTTCTTTTCTCTCCATGAGGAATATTGTGATGTGGGATTTTGCTCCCCAATTCTTCTATGTAAAACATTTGTTGAAAATTCAAACAATTAATTTGAAATAGGTCATAGGACAACCTGTGCAAGTAAGTGAACTGTATTGTAACAAACCATAATTACATTTACTCACAGAAGGTATTCCGAATTTTGGAAAGCTAGTTCTGCTTTAAGGTTTAGTGCTTGGGATTAAAGACAGGACTCTATAACTTAAAAGATTTAAGAATTATACTGTAGGAAGTCATGCTATAATAAGCTTTAGATCAACAGTTCATATAGCATCATGGGAATCTCAGCTGCCCTAGAGAAAGAGTTCTAATATACTGTAACCTACAACTTTCCCCTTGAAATGTCTTAGTTCTACGAAGCAATAAACCAGTCTGGACTAAGTTACTGAAGGTCTTTGAAGTACTGGAAGACCCATAAATATGGTGAGTACTTTGGAAGGAGGGGCCCATTTTGTGGTGTACATATACAACTATTTCATAGTCAAGTTGATTTGTAGCTGCCTGTAAGTCAGTTTCCTGGGAGCAATAAATCTTCATTCAAGCAAAACTAAAATGTCACCACTATTTATTTCATGCATTTTTTACCCCATCAGGAAAAAAAAATGTCAGCATTCATGTAAACTGTTCTATGCCCAACTTGCAGCTCCGTGCTAAAATTACGGTTCATAGTATGAAATTTTTATAAATCTAAATTGTAAACATTGGGTAACAGATGTACCATTGCATGGCCAAAAAAGAGTGGTAACTGTCACTGGAGAAATAAAACTGAGTTATTGTTTCCAGTTTCAAAAGAACAGCAACAAGTCTAAAAAACTATATGTGATCTTTGTCCTTTTTTCCCCTCAGACACCTGCACTCATCTAATGTTTCACTGAGCCCTGAAAAATAAATGCATAGCTTCAGTCTCCTAATCCATGTGGCTCCAGAGACCACTGTTACATGAGAACTTAAACTGATGATGCTGAGCGTCCTAAGGGCAGCTTAATCTTTTTTAATTCAAATCAACTGAGTCCCATGTGGCGCTAGGATGATACTCTATATGCTGCAATCAGACTGACCTAGACTTCTTGTGCTCTAAATGATTAATGAAACTGCCTCCTAGTTTGTTTCTATGGTGATCTGAAACTTGACACGATGTAGGAATCTGCCATTCACGCTGAATGAATCGAGGAGGAGGTAGCCCAGGAACAAAACTCCATCAGTTGTACAGAGAAGGCTGAATTTTAAGTCATTAGTCTCCTTGTACTTGGGTTGTTGACTCTTGAAAATAAGAGTGAGATAAAATATCCTAGTTAATATAGCTTTAATTGGGTAGTTTACTAGTCAATTGTTTCAATATTAGCAAAATGATTTACTCTGAAAACAGCTTTCTATGTTTTCTTTTGATGGGCAAATGTGGGACAATGCCATAGCAGTAGTTACAGAGGGTTTGTGCCAATTTAACTGTGAAAAATCTGCAATGCCTTTAAATATGGTAAATAATGATCTAAGAAAAAAACCACCTTAGTTAAAAAATCTATGCTCAGGTTTTATTGAGTCCGTGAAACAGACGTCAGGATTCTAGTATCTTTGCATTTTGATACTGTCATTTCAAATAAGGAGTGATTTAATTCTCTATAGTGTTTGAGGATTTCAGAGCCAATAAATGCTTTTTATTTTTATTTCCAGAGGGAACACGTTACCAAACTTTAAAATATTTCAGATAGTCCCTGAACCACTGATGAGTATCTGCAGTCATGTTTAGGTCTACCTGTAGTGCTAAGGAAAAAACACTTGAGAGAGCATCACTAATTCAGCTTAGCTACTTCACCAGCCACACCACCATGAAGTCCAGCTCGAACCAGCTACCTGAACTTTTACTCAGTGTCTAGACCCAGTGTTGCAGCCCACAATGGATGCCAAGGCTTTAGTTAGTTACTGAAGTTGACTTGGTTGTGCTACTGCTGTAGCTAGATTGCCTTTAAAGCAAGCCTCATCTTCACTCCTTCCTGTTCCCAGGCAAATACATTTGAGCCCTTGTTGAGTCAAACCTCAATGACCATCTAAAGATGTGTAAAAGCAAGTACACACCAGGGTTTTCTGGAGATGGTGAGAGCAGTGGAGCCCTGCAAAGATAATTTGCTGACACTCTTTCTGCCTTCGTCCCTTAACTTTTGCTAATATTTATTGCCTTCCTTCCAAACTCCTGATCACTGCACACACCAATGTTTTTTGTCCTTTCACCAAAGCCTGTCTCTCCACCAACACAGGAAGAGATGCTGCTGCTTTTTTCCTTTCCATGTCTGTTGTGCCACGTATTTGCCTTTGGTGAGGCTATCCCTGTACTGATCTCACTGTGTCTCTCAACAGCTTTTCAGGAGGGCACAGCACACCCGAATCATCTCATCACTTCATCTGGAATCAATCACTGTAGGTGCACCAATGTCAAGAAAACTATGCTCATTTGCATCAACACGTGACCTGGTTCTATCTCTCTGTGATCTTTAGATCCGTGGGGACTCGTGATCTCAGAGGAGGCTAAACCCACTTTCTAATGTATTTAACCAGTGTCTGCCATTTTTCTTTCCTATCAAAACAGATTGTGGCTACTGACGCAAATTCATAACAACTCAAACTCTTTTGATATGGATCTGGGGCATTTTTCTTAATATTGTACCCTGCATTCAGAGAGTTTAAGAATCCAGACTTAGCAGACGATATAATTGAAATTATTTCTTAGTAAATCAGTTAAATTTGCAAATGTAAAATACTTCATGTCCAGGGTTTTGAAAGGAGTCTGAGGCACTTAGTATTTTCACTTGTGACTTGATAGACATTGGCCCCTATATTTCTTCAACTATCGCCAAAAGAAGATATTATGACACAATGGTTTGTATTTTTCCCAAGCCTTACTTCCTGGGATCACAGAATACTGTAAGTATTCCAACTTTCATTTTTAGAAGAAAAGGCAGAGAGAAACAGAAATACTTTAGAATTTCCTAAACAACAAAATCTAATATGCTGCACCCAGATTCCATTTTTAAGGCAATCCGTTATTTGAGGAAAGAGTTTGAACTAGTTTTGAATATCTTTGGTTAACAATACCAAGTCTATAATACATGTCTCACTGAGGTTCTCAGAAGGATTATTGGAAAACCAAGTAATTTTCCTTGAAAAAAAAAGTTTTTGTTTATTTTTACGTAAGAACCAGGGAGAAAAGGAGTTAAAACAGAACAAAAATGTCTCACTGACTGTATAGCTTTTCTTGGAGATGAGTGAGACCATGTTCCTGTGATGCCTATTTGGGACAAGGTTTCCTTTCTGGATTTCCACATCCTAGGCCTGTAGGTTCAGTTTATTTTGTTGATGCTGCTTCACTTTTATAGAAATAATTATTTATCAGACCAGTGGGAGAGGGACAATAACAGCCTTCTTTTCAGATCACTCACCTGGGGTGCAGGAGACCCAAGTTCAAGTCTTTACTTTAAACCATACCATACGGGCCAAATTCCTGCAATCCACATCTGCAGAACAGCCCTTTTCAGGTGAGGGTACAGTGACCAGAGTGACCACAGCCCCTGTTTCTTTTATGGATAAAATCACCCAGGAAGGTGGTGAGAAGCTGGGCAACGTGGAGGCCAATTACTTCAGCTCATCTCATTCTGGAGATGAGCCTGCATGAATCTTAGAGTCCCTCTACCACCACCACCACTCCCAGGGAAGCAGCACCCTTCCTGGGAGGGTGAATAAAACACAGTCCTAATTTCTGTGTGTATATGTCCTTTTCAAGCAATGAAATTAAACTTGAGCTTTTAGGGTGAAAAAGAAAAACATGTTTATATAGGTGAGTGGCAGAGTTGCTTTGCCAAGGATCCTGCCAGGGCAACCAGGTGGGTTTAATGCCACCTGCCAAAAGCCATGCAGACACCAACTTTTCATTCTGTGAACTCAAGCCTCAGGCTTGCTTTGAAAGAAAACTGCTCATTGATCAATGTATCTGTGGGACTATTCTTCTTACATGTGTCACATTCTTGGGAAGCAAAAGCTTTACAGCCTCTCAGGCAGGAGGATGCTCACTTCTCTGGGAATGCTCCACAACACAGTGAGAGCCATGAGCTCCATGCTACCATTTAAACACTTTTCTAGGAGATTTATAGCAGACTTCTGTGCCCATGGTTGAAGAAAATTATGTTATGTGACCCACTTAAGAACAGAAAAATACCTGTTTTCAGTTCAGGGAGACAGTGCCAGAATGCACGTGTGAAGAGTGAGGTCCAAACAAAGCTATAGTGATGATGTTAAAGATCCCATGAGTCTTCATGAGAGAGATCTCTCTTGAGACATCTCTCAAATATCCAATATTACCACAGTCCTTGCATTCAGTTTTTTTTGCATTGGCACAGATCATGGCCTTGATTAGGGCTCTGGGACACTGCTGGAACAACAATAGAAATAAGTATTTTTTAATTATTATTGTTACAATGGCTCCAGTAATATTTGTCTTGGGACAAGGACAGTTCATTATTCTAGTGTTTTTCCTACATCTTCTGGAGACTATGTGTGCAGAAGGGAAGGGTGAATCTTCATTTTTGGAAGAGAGACATTACAAGTGATGAGACACCGGTGTCAAATCACTCACAACTGGGATAGACTTAAAATACTGTAAATCTTCCAAGAAACCGGTAATCATATACAAGTACAGAAGCTGGCAGTCTGGTTAGGAAGAGGTATTGCATACCTTTATTTGTACAGTGCCCAGCACCCCAACTGCAGCTCCTGCTAGCTCCTGTTGGCATCTGAGGGATAGCCCGTGCTAACACATGGACTTGCAGAGCAGCATGTGGATTTACAGTGACTAATTATTTGAATATGAACCAACAATGTAACATTGTGGCAAAATAAGGCAAATGCTCTGTATTGAGTCACATTAATAAGAATGTCACGCATAAAAGAAATGAGGTAATTATTCTGCTCTACTTCATTTGATAAGCCTCAGTTGGAACACTGCATGCTGTTGAGAACACCACATTAAAAAAAGAAATACATATTAATTGGAGAACTCAGAAGAGAACAAAAATGAGAAATGATTTGGAAAAGGACCCTTATGTGTATGATTATTCATAAACACATGATGTGTTGTTAAAAAGGAGCAATTAGCCTTATTATCTGAATTCTATACTAATATAGTGATTCAGTATAGAAGAAATTGAAGTGGGCAATGACAGGGACAACATAGGTTACAGGCCGAAGTGCAATACAGAAACAATATTTTCAGAGCAAGAGGCCAGAGAAACTCTTGGCATCACCATCTGCGGAAATGGTGCAGACTAGCCTGGACAGTAAAACTGGCTGGAGGACAATTGATTTCATTACCCAAATGTTTCTGAGGTTTCCAAATTTAGCTTCGTGTCAAATTAGAAAATGTCTTCATTCTCTGTAAAGGAAAATTCTAAGAAAATGGCACATTAACTAAAAGGTTGCAGTTTGACAAAATGTATTTAAAATGTAATTATTTTCTATTTCATGCTATAATTACAATTAAAAGTGATTTGGAAAGGCAACAAAATGGAACATATCAACAATATCCTCAAACATGAAAAGAAGATTTAAAAGTAAATCTAAAGCATGATACTGTAAAATAATTTTAACCTTTAGTAGAACTTTATTTTAAAAATAAATGTATGATTTATTTTATTTTTTAAGCCAACTTTGTGAGTCACATGTTCAGCAGGGAAGATTTAGGAAAGGTACATCCCATTTTGAGACCTGTAAAGTTATAGTACTGCAAGGGAAACAAATGAAGGTCTTCAAGGGTTGCTCTTGAAATTAGAAGGTACTTTTTGAGAAGGTATTGTTTACCTCTTTCAGTTTTTAAGAATTAATTTCTAGTGCACATGAAATACCTGAGAAAGCGCTCACATTTAAAGTTTGTCCAGTGTTATTTATCAAACATGAGTAATTTAACATACAACAGTGTTATTTTTCAGTAGTAAAACTTTGGATTTAAAATCTCATTATGGATTTTTACATTTTTGTAGAAAAACCCTGATTTTTAGAAATATCCACTCTAAGCTACTAGAGAAAATAATGAGAGGGACAATATAGCTGTATAGTACATATATTGGGTGTTTCTTTTTGACCCTCACATTTATGCTGCCTCTTTCTGTTTTCAGATTGCTGCATTAGCAAATTGCCCGTCAGTTCTCCAAGTGTGGCACTCAGCCTTTGCAGCCCTGGGGATATCAGTAACACAAAGATTGCCCCTTGCAAGCTGCAATGACCTGCGCCCTACAGCTCTATCTATCACATAAAAATGTACTGCTCCACAACTGTCACTTTTCACAGCTCCATCTCAATATCTCTTTTCAGGTTTCCTGCTGACTGACAATGTCAGTTACAACATTTCACACAATTTTTCTTCTCTATGTGTGAAACTGCATATTCAAGAACTGTGAAAAGAGAATCAGCGGGTTCCTGGTGCTGTTTCTCTGTGAGGAAGGAGAGTTAACCACCATCTAGGAAAGCAGGACAGGGCAACTGCTCCAGGAAAATAAAAATCTATGAATATTTGGTTGCATTTTAAAACACATCTGCTACGATTCTCTTCAAACCATTTGTTCTGAGACAAGAAAGCTCACAGACACTACTTGTATTAAGCAAATTGTAAAAGATATTGCCAGAGATTAATTTCTGAATTCTTAACTGTAAGCATTTTTACCAGAAAGAGGATTCTAATAGTACTTATCCAGTCAATTTCAGATTTTGATTACTGCTTGTAGACAACCTACAGACTAAATATTCTTTGCCTGATAATTTCACAGAAATACTTAAGAAAATATGGCAGGTTTATAAACAACTCACAAAACAAAAAGGAGGAAAAATGTATTTACAGACAACTATTTTTTTACTACTTCTGCTCAGCAAGAGTGAAGTGGGGTACATGCTATAGCCTCAAGTCTATGGCTTTTTGTTCTAAATGTCACTGACTTAGGAAAAAGCCAATAATTTATTCAGCAAAATACAGCCAACCCATTTTCAGTAAGTCCAGTGAACACCTTGCACAGTTATCTCTCCTGACATGTGAGAAAGAGGTCAGATGAGTGCACTGAACATAATGAAAGTACGTGAAATCCCCTGTCATGTCCTACACCTCTCTGTTTCCTTTTTTCTTCTTTGCTCTCAAGCTGGAAGTGATCAGGGAAACTGGGAGTCAACTGGTGCTGCTCTGAATAGGTAAAAGTGAAGTCCATGGTGTTATGGCCCTTGTGCCAAAGCATCAGCACAGCTCATAGCAATGGAGCTATGTAGACATATGTAGGTTGAGACATGAAGTCCATGCATACATTTTCTCTCATGCTTCCCCTTTATAAAAAAACGTCCAACCAAACCAACAAAGAAAAGGAAAAATCAACATAAGCAAGTCCAATTTACAGTTAAGCAGACAGAGGAAGTAAGGAGTCACTCAAAAAGCTTCCTTTCTGCTTGTAAAGCACCAACTGAATGATCACTTACGAGGGCATTCTCATAGCATCCACCTCAAATCCTTACAGAGCAATAGCAACAGAAGGAAGGTATTTTGTATATTCTTTTTACTCCTGTTAATGCAACTGAACAACTGGGAAACAAGGACAAGAGGCAGCTTCTTACTGACAATAAGCACTTGTTCTGGGGGTGTTCGTCTGAACATCTGAAGAAAGAAAACATTTGCCCATAAAGGAGTACAGTGGAAATGGGAATGCCTGTGCCCTGCTGAAATCCCATCCATGCTGTACCAAGCAAGTGAGGTCATTGACAAAAGTTGCATGGAGACATTTTCCCCCATAATTTAAATATTTTTACAATAATTAATTCCTATTAATGTACATTTGATTTTGTAAAAGTTTTAAAATTGTATTTCTTGTTAGTGTTTGTCCTTTTCTTTGTCCATTTCCTTAGCAGTCCCTGTCTGGTTGTCATAACTAGTCCCTAAAACAATGTTCTCATGGCTAAATTATGCTCTACTTTGCATCAAACTTCAGGCAGCTTTTAATTACAAAAAACTGGATATGTATCTTATAGCTTCCCCAAGCTCCTCTTCGCATATGTTACCAGGACTTAATGCACCAGATCAAAATAGGTCTTGCTGTCCTTGGCAGTGATCTGCGGGCTATATTTTTACATGGATAAACTGTTCTTGTACAGTTTCTCCAGTCCATGAGCATGAATAGCCTTTCCTTTAATATTAGGCACAAAAGTCCTCTCTGATTCTATCTGATCATCTGGAAAGATATTGTGGTTATGGATTTAACATATTCTGTGCTTTGTAATGACTTATGCCCATGCCCTAGAAAGCGGTCAAGAGACTTTTTATTTTAATTAGCTATTTTTCATGTGCTAACAAACACACTCAATGGGGGTTTCATATCATACTGTGTTTTTTTTCTCTGCAGGTAACTGAGGAGTAAAGCAGAACAGCAGGACAATGGTTCTCCTACCAAATGTACATAGGGTGAACAAGAATTGTCTAAATTACTGCTCTGGTGACCTTAAGTGTTCAAATGCTATGGCAGCACTCGAATATTTCTAGAAACAAAGAGATATTTTAAATACCAGGAGCCCATTCAGGTTACAGACCACCTAGCACACTGTAGTGGTAGATTTTCATGATGGGTCCTAAGATTTGGACTTTCAAGCCCAGTTTAGCCAGAGCTTGTATCTAAAAGTCAGTTCAAGAAGGAAAGGTGTATGTCAGTCCTATTTTCTGGCACATCCTGGTCACTGATGTATTTTCCTTTTGCCCTTTGAAAGCAATAACAATTGTAAGTTTGAATTTTATACATGGGTGTCCAGCATTGAAATGCCATTCTGTATAACCCTAAGGTTTCATCTTTTAAATGTGAGCTTTTACTTGCAGACTACCTTGTTTCTGTGCTGTGTAGGCTCAAACTACTTGGCAGGGCAACAAATTTGATTTGCATTAGGAAGGGATATTAGGCATATAGGATTTCACAGTTCATTTTATATCCTAATCATCAGAAGCCCTTATTTGGGGTCTGAACCAGAGGGATTTACTGCTTGCAAAATCAGTGTATCCAATATCAAAATATTTCAAAAAGTTCATTTTATTTCATGTCTCCAAAGTCAGTTAATGAAAGGTGCAATTCTAGTGAACAGCCTTTGGTCACAAAACTCTCTGAGCCCTCTTTAGTTTCATTAAGAGTGAATTAATGTAATGTTAGATGCTGACATTTAAGGGTCACTGCACTCCTATACATTGAAATAGAATGGATACCCATTAAAAATATTATAAGACTAATCCTGCAAAGGGTGAATCAGAAGCTGAGGATGCTCAGCTCCCCTTAGGGGCCACAGATTTCTACACAGATCTCTAATGACCCAGCTCTTCTCTTCTGATACTCATGCTCCCCATGCCGTTGTGATTGCTCTGTGTTTTTGGCTCATTGGGAACTTCACAGGGAGCAATACCCTGCCTTCAGGGAGGTGCCTAACCCATATTCATTTCCACTGAAGAACAGAAGATTATTGTCAGAAAAAAACCTGTTACCCAAATGAGGTGAGGAAATGTCCTCTCTCTCCCTTGTTGAGGGAGTTCAGAAGAGAGGTGGTTTGCAAACTCTGCAAGACAGAACTGTTGGCATTTTTCCTCATGGTTACAAAAAGCCAGGAAAAAAATGAGCAAAGAGTTACTTGGATGAGATTAGTCTGTCATGGTAACAGTGTTTATTTTACTGACCTAAATCTTGATTCTCCCACCTCTTCTCTCTACAGCTGTGGGCCATTATTGGCATCTCTTTCTTCATTAATACTGTTCCAAAGTAAAAGAGCTTTAATGTTGCTAATTTTTGCAACTGATTGTATCTAAGCCAGAGATGCTGTGCTACTGGCAGACCACAGTCTGATCTTCTGGTGCAACCCACACAACTCTTGGTTTAGCAAAGGCTTTAACTGCTGCACCCCCACAATGGGCTTGAGGTGCCGCAGATCTTAAGCTGATGCAGAGGATGACAATTATATGGCCCCAGGCCTGTTCTTCTGCCCACATTAGTGGGTGTCTCCGCTGTGGCTGCTGAGCTCATCCAGTCCTCAGAGTTCTTGAATGTCCCACTGAGGGATGTGTAAAAGTCACTCTATTTTTATAAAGAAAATGCAAAAGCTTCAACCATATGTCTGTGCTGGAGCTCTGCTTATGTGTTACTCACCCAACATGGACTCAGCATTTCAGGGTGCTCAGGCTGTCTTCTGACTGCTGCCACTGCCTACCTGTGTAACAAAATCCCCTTTATTGTTCATACCTCCCCACTGGAACCCATGAAACTGAACCTCTGTGTCCAATGATTAGTTTCCTCTTAAACCATGCACAAAAGCAGCAAGAAGGGTCTGAGAGTTGGATGCCGACCTAAGAGTCAGCATGGACCTGTAGTAAAGTCACAGGCAAGTCACTTCACTATTCAGTTTTTCTATCTGTGCTGATTTCCTTCTGAACTCTGAAGACTGTGACTGAGAAATGAGTGCAGGCATTAGACCTAAGTATCACCCTTAATAAAATCCTAACTCAGAAGGAAACCATTAAGATTTAACTAATATCCATACTTTGGCACATACTTATGGAAAATTATTAGCATTTTAATTATAATAAACCTGATTTGTGTTTTAAAATGACAAAATAATAAAATTTGATTGTTATGACTCATTCAGTTAAATCACAATCCAGTTGTGATTAATTTTAACCATGCACATGTCTTGATGTAGCTGTTTAATGGGACAGGATAGTATTAATACCAAATAATAAATACATCTAAAACTGCAAGCTACAGAAGTTTTTATGTTTTATTATCATGGTTAGTTCCAAAGAACATGGTGTAGTATAAAATGTTTCTCTACTTATTATATGTGATTTTTTGATAGTTTTCAGATCGTTCTCTATACCTTCAGCACAGTTTAAATCTCTAAACTTCTCTAGACATTTTGGTGTACAAATACAGGCAGATCAAGAGAAATAAGTCCATGAATCCAAAATGACCCCATCTACCACTTTCCAGGTGATGCCTATGATTGAAGCCACAGTTCTTTGGAGCCTCTTGGTATCTACAGTACTATTGAGAAGCTCCAAATTTTAAAAGAAATATCTGCACAGCCTGCTTCCAGGCAGGATAACCATTTCAACCCAAGAGCCAGAAGTCACTGCTAATAATCCAGTCTCCAACCATGAGGTCACTGTTCTAAACCACTGGTTGTATAGGGGTGCGGTAAAGGATGTCAGACTCCTGGTCATCAGCACCTTTTCCTTTCCACTTTCAACTCAACCCCTCCTCTGACAAGAATGCAAGTTGAAGTAAACTCTTGTCCATGCAGTGTGTCACCCCTTACAGTCATTCCTGCCTCTGAGGTTGCACCAGTAAAATAAACCGAGAACAGATACTGCATGTTGATTTAGACAGAAAGCCAGGAAGCTCCATGACCAGTCTAGAAGAGTCTGCCTACACCAAGACAAAATTAGACCTGTATCCTGCTGTATCACACTGACTTATTTTATCTCTGAAAGTTGTCAGAGTTTTGAAACTATTAATATGCATAATTAATAACTATAATTATTATTAATAGTAATAATTAATAAAGTGAAAAATAATAGCCCAATAATTACCTTTAAATCTAGAGGACAGTACCAGAGAACTGTGCAAAATATGAGCCATCAAGACACATAAATCATATTCAGTATTTCATTACCACAGCTTGTGTCCAGTTAATTTTCCCAGGGTTCAGCCAGAACTTGTAATGAGTCAGTGACAACTGGCAGAGGAAGCACACATTGGCTGCAGTCCTACCAAGGACGTTAAGTATGTGCTCACTTTTCAGATATCCCTGTGATTTTGGGACAAGTTCTCACACACTGGGACTTCAGTCCATGCCTCCTTGCTCTGTTCGTCAAGAGAAGGTAAACGGCATTTTTCTGCCACTGTAACCATACAGAGGTGGTAGCACCTGCCCCTTCAGAGAAGCTGCCTTTTCTCTCATTCTTCCTTGTCCCTGTCCCTCAATAATTCTTATGCTACAAAGAACATTTCCACAGGAATCTGCAGGGTAGCAGAGAAAGATCAAAGGCTGGTATGGAGAGCCATCATATCAACCAGGCTGACTCTTTACAGCCCTTGGGCACCAAACTTCAAGGCTCATTTTCCAAGCCCTTTTGCACACAGGATACGGGAGTTTGGGCAGAGCTGGTATCCAAGCATATACCCAAAGAGAGAAAACATTCATCCTTTTTGTTGCAGATGTCCAATTGGATATGCCATGTTCTTTCAACTGCTTGATTGCTATTTGGCAGTAGTTTCTGAGCAATTTGCAAATTTAATAGTTGTGTGTATCCAATAAAGTGCCTGCAGTAAAGCAGACTCCAAGAATATGCATATTTTCTGCTTAGGTCTAAAATTAATAACTGCTGTTAGTACAAATAAGTAAAAGAAGTAATATGTCATCACTGTGCTTTTGTTTAGACTAATTTGTGTGATGTCTGCTCCACATCATGCAATACAAACAGTCTTCCCCCCCAATATTACAGTCATAAATTTTGGATGAAAATGGTATAAGAGAAGAAACAACCCACTATTCTTTTGATTCTAATGAAAATGTTTTTCAGGAAAAAGTCAATCTATTTAGAGTAGCAAAGAAACACTGTTACTTATCTCAAGTACTTCACAGGCTCTCCTCTGAAGTCCTGGGGATTTGAGAATAGTCTGGATTAATTCACAGGTAGGTTTTGGGGGGTGCAGAAACTACTCACTTATTGAGAAACATACTGCATGTTGTCCATCCATCCATCCATCCATCTGTAGCGGCCAAAATAACAAGTCAGAGTGTTCTTCTTTCTTTCTGCAGGGCAGGAGCCGTTTTCTTTTTTCTTTATTCTCCTTTCTCTTCTTACAATAGTACATACTTATACAATAATACATACTTATGCTCTCGTTAGAGCTCCCATCAGCATAACAAACAAATCAGTGACTAGACAGCCATCAACCCTCTCTCCCATCAGACAGTTCTGTACTTTTCCACAGCTCAGCGTTGCAGCTGTCCGTTGTTGTTCCCTGCCACCTTAGCACAGCCTGGCAATTTCTTATCTTTCTTCCAAAGCCTGTTTCTCCTCAAAACCTTGTTACTTCTCTGGGCCTGTGTAGAACTGACAGGCCGATGTTGACTGCCTCTTAACATATTGAATCTCCCACAGCTGCGCAGGGCTGACACTCCCACATCCATCCATCCATCCATCCATCCATCCATCCATCCATCCATCCATCCAACCATCCATCCAAGCTGAAGGTCCCAATGCAGACTAGAGAGTTAGACAACACTAACCAGACAACTTGAAATCAGAACACTTGGGCTGTCCTCTGGTTTCGGAGACTCACAAAACTAAGAGTGTTGTTAATTCAACTGTTGTTAATTTTAGTGAAATCAAGTGAGAGGGGAAGTGAGAGCCCACACCATAGGGAAGGGATATTTTCTACTGCAGCAATGCACAAAGGAAAGCCTTATGTATCATGCAGGACTCTCTCTCTGGCTTTGGAGAGCCTTACTGCATACCACTTCTTCAGAAAGCCCTTCAGAAACACTTCAGGCATCCCTATAGGATAAATATTCAGCTAGGTCTGTGGCAGAAGACTGAAGTTTTAGTTACTATAAGTGACTGTTTCCTGCAGCAACTAGCAGGCTAATCCGTGGGGGGAGAAGCAATTTTTTATTTAAGCCTAAACAATACATGGGTCTTGCTTCAAAATGAAGGATCACTCTTTAAGAATGACCATAAAGCACTTGAAATCAACATTCCTACAGGAGAAAACAGCCAAAATTGTAATTTCAGGAGGGGGAAGTACATAAAAATGAGAAATCTTGTTAAAATGGAATTTAAAAGGAGCAACCAAAAGAATAAAAATTTGCAGATCCCATGTTTATACACACTATTAAAGTCTCAGAGTAATTGTACATTACGTATCCAAAAAAACCCTCAGAAACCAAACCTTAAAGGACCACACAAAAAAGGCAGCATGACTATATAATAGAGTAAGGGCAGCTAATTGCGGTAAAAAGAAATCCTTCGAACAGTGGAGCTCATGTGAAGCAATGAGGAAAATAGAAGAGAACATAAACTTTAGCAAGTCAAATGGTAACTCATAATAAAGCTGGCCAAAAAGATTGTAAGGAACAACACACTAAAGGCATAAAAAAGTAGTAATAAAATATTTTTTTCAAACATGTTAGTGTTAGATGCAGAAATTCTGCCAGAGACTTTGTAGGGTTGACAGATGATTGTGGTGTAATAGCAGTGCTTATGAAAGACAAATACAAAGTAATATGCATGAGGTGAGGAACCCTAATTGCACACACTCAGTTATGAGCTCTAGATTAGCTATTACCACTCAAAAAGAGATCTGGTAGTTCTTGTGGGTAGTTCAATGAAAATATCAGCTCAGTGCTAAGCAGCTGTAGAGAAACAAGTAGAATGTTAGAAATCATTGAGAAAGGAAGAGAAAACAAGGTAGAAAATGATGTATATGAATCTGAAAAAGAGGCTAAACCTTGAATCCTGGATACTATGAATTTCTGGGGTGGTGAGGAGCTGTCTGTGCGACCATTAAATTCAAGGTCCTTCTTCCCATCCTGGCAAGACAGGAACTGGGAAAACAGAAATAATCCCACTATAGCTAAAAACCAAATACACAACAAACAGTTAACCTGTGGAACTTGTTGCTACAGGATGCTGAAAAACTGAAAGTGGGAGTGCAGCTCAGTGGCATAAGGTAGTTTTTGCTTGTTTAAAAATAGTTTTTGTTGTTTGTGCAATGAAGTCCATTAGATAATGCTGTCTCCGAGAAAAGGTAATCTTGCAGTTTTTTCCCCAGCTTGATATGATCATGTATTTAGGCATGCTGTTATATAGGAAAATGCACTGTCTAAGGGCTGAAAGTCCTCAAGAGTGCCTGTCAGGTGCTTACCACCAGGTTTCACAAAAGTTGCCCCTTTGAGGGAACAGCCTGAAGGCCAGCTGAAATCCCTGCCAAGGCCATGTGTGTGATGCAGGCTCCCATCTCAGGTGATGATGCTCAGTCATGAACCTCCTCTGGTGGGAGGTGACCATAATGAACCTCACTCCCTGAATGTGGCTGGATGAAGTGATAGTAACAGAGCTTCTATTTCCTTCCCAAAAGGAAGTTTAAGCTGTTCTCTGAAGTCCAGGAGATATAGATTATTACCTCTCTACCTAAAATGATTCTCACTCGCAGTAGACTGCCCTTGGTATGATCTGTAAGGTATCTGTAGGTGGGACTGTCATTTCTTCTGGAGAAGGCTGCTCCAATTTGTTTAAAATATTAAATATCAGTGATTGAGGAAGAGGGAGGACACAAGTCTATAGTCTGGTGGCTGAGTGACTCATTGAGGAAGGTGAGGAGACCTGGATCAGAGCTGCTGCTCTAGTTAAGATACTCTTCCCACATTGAAAAGGACCCTATCCAGTAAGTGACAGGTACCTTTTCACTGTCTCCATGTATGCATTAATGTTTATGGTGGCAAAGTGAAAAAGTCAGTGGAAGGAGACCATTTGAGAATGCCTTCTTGCCTGGTATTTGAGAACCTCTCTGCATCTCATGGGTTCAAAGCACCTGTGAAAGTACTTGAATTCTCAGTCTGCTATTTCATGGGTGAAATGATTATATAGTTCAGTATGAATGTATTCAGATGCCTATTTGAAAGCATCGTTCAGTTGAGAATAGTGACCTATTGTAAATACTGATGAGGTTTAAGGGAGAAAGAGTGTCAGACTGCTTAGTGTTACCATGACTTGGACCATTCTGGGTTAGCCTTTCTGTGTTAGGGGAAGTTTCATCTTGGAAATATAGCCATCTCCAGATTCATGGGTGTTGAGGGCTTATGTACCAACAGTGGCCAGAAGGTCCACAAGTTGTTTTGTGGATTTGTTACCTACCTAACTGTTGCCACCAGTTTCAGTTGAAGATACTCCCTATGGGACCATCACCTTTCTGCAAATGAAACTGACAGGACACAGCTCTTAGGGTGCTCATTGTAAAGTTGACCATTTTCCTGATGACTTTCTTCTGAGCTCATACATCTTGAATAGCTTAGTCCATATTTGGATCTTTGTCTTTTTTTAGGTTTTTGACAGTCTGAAAAAGAAGCTACAGAATAATTAACTTATTGGTGGGTGACAGATCTTTTGGAAACCAGACTAAGACTGGAAAGAATGCTTGTTACACCAGAAAATCCCACATACCTCTTTAACTTCTCTTCCAAGTGCAAAAGAAACTCCCTGAACCTTACTTCTCTACTAAACACATAATAAAACATCAAAAAAGTTTTTTTTACACAAATCTGTGCACAACTTCTTCCTAGGGAAAGAGGGCAAGAACCACACGTGTTACATTGCTTTAATGTGCTACCGGATAGCAATCTGATCCTGCTAATGAAGGGTGTGACACAAGAGCCAGAGCAAACCAGAAAAGAAGATATCAGCTTTTACACTAACTTTTTTTGCCTTTGAAGAAAGACCAAAAGCAAGTCAGAAAGTTCAGATGAAGAGGTCCTTTTTTTTGGCCCATGCCTTTGATTTCCTTTTGTAGCAAGTTTACTTTGCTTCAAAGAACTGACCTTTGGGACAATTTTTGTTGCAAGTTGTAGTTTCTCTTCCTCGTTTTTCTTGTCCATGGATCAGCCAACAATATTACCACCTCTGAAATACTGAAATCTTTGGCAAGAGGAGGTGGTTATTGTATAAATCTACTATAATAGGTCAGAATCTCAGCTGGTGTAAATTGCTGTAGTTCTATCAGAGAGTTGCCAATTTGCACTAGCAAAAAATATGGGCCTGTTGCTCTAACTGCCAGAATTCATACTTACTTCAGTAGAAATATAAGTTCCCATTAAAATCCTTCAGTTGGTTTCTGCTGGACAAGCAGAAGCCCTGTTACTCTGTTCCAATACCTAATTGCCATCTGGAACCAGTAGCAACCACACGAGAATGTTAAACTGCAATATTGAGAAGGCTGCCTCTGCTTGGGTTTGATTCACTGCTGCTTCTCTACATCTGTATAACTTCAAAGAGTTGAGTGGAGTCCTCCATGCTGAATTCAGTGCCCTGTTCTTGCCTAATCACTTTCTTTACAACCACAATTCTTTCTCCTTCTCCTAAGCACTTTCTTCCTGTGTTTTGAGGGAAGAATGGGCTGTAAAGGGGAAAAGGAACATTCTGTCTCCTCCACGAGACTAACATTTTCATCCTCCATTTACAAACCCAATATAAAAGTTGTCTGCATCACATTTCCTACACACATCTTATTGGTTTCTGTTTTGCCACAGTCATCCTCACTCCAAGATTTTTTCATTCTTCCTATGAGCTACCACTTTCCTGAATTAACTTTAAAATTCTTCTCCTTTAGTTTCTGACTGATTCCACATATTCCTTTGTGATAAATACAAGCATGTTAGCAAACTTTAAGGTCAGAAAGAAGCATTAAGATGACTTAGCTTTGCCAGTGAACAGGACAGGCCAGAATATTTGCCCCAGTCGTGATTTTGTCAGTTCAGTCAAAAGTTATTGTCCATGTGCATGTCCAAGGAAGATACCTAGACTTTAAAGATTTCATTGTGGAATTCACTCTAGGTAAACTATTCAAGATTTCTTCATAAACAAGATGACACATGGCATCTTTTTAAAAAATGGAAGATATTTAACTTTATCCAGTGACATAGTGTGAGTGACGTGGGTCCTGATGCAAACACCTTCTCTAAATATGCCCACTGGTGCTCACTCCATGAACTACTATTTCCTTAGCATGGAGTGCAAATTTCTCAAACACATGGGAGCCACAGTATCTGCAATGTCTGCACAAAAGCTTAGCATGTCCCATAAGCAAGTGTGGTTATTGCATCAGGCAGTAGACAAGATCCTAAATCCTCTTGAATCTGTGAGACAACTTGTCAGGACTGGTGCAAAAAGTAAATGCAACAAATGGAAATCAGTGTGAAATGTCTGTACTGTCAGTGCCCAGGTACCCTGTGGTGCTAAGTGTTTAAAAAAGTTGCAGATGAAGATAAGAAATAAACATTCTGGAAACAATAGAAGTAAAACACAGTTCCAGTAAAGATGTCCTCATAGACAGCAGAGACCAGGCAATGTTTTAAAGACTCTATGCATGAGATGTCAGCACCCTCCACAAAATCTGAGAAAAGTGAGAAGGATTATTCCACTGTCTGAAAAAGGGAACTAATCATTGAATGAACTACAGTAGTTTTCTGAGAAAGGAATATCATATATACAGGGCTATTTCTGCAATGGCTCGAGTACCATAAAACCAATGCCATTATAGATGCTAACGGCTCTAGGGTCTCTATTAGTCAACCAAGTAGCATATTTCATAAGATATTATTCATCCACAGCTTGCCTCCTGCTTGATCGTGTCAGTATGTGACACTATTAGAACTGTTCAGATACACTGTGTATCCTTTTTTATCATTCACATGGAGGATAACACCTTCACTTTGTTACAGAATGAGGATGAAACTGGAAACTAACAGCACTGTGCTGCAGTGGGCATGAGATGATTATTTCTTTAAAATTGTATAGGCTGTGTCCTGCAAGTACTAACTTCTGCTCCTGCACGCTTAACAACTTTACCTGCAGAAGTTAGTGTGACACCAAGAGATAACAATAAAATGGGAGCAGTGTTGTAAAGCTAGTTACTTAGGGACGTTTCCCACCCCTGGTGTCCATGCTTGCTGTGTAGTGGCAGCTGGTTAATGCTGTTCATGCCACATGTGAGACATCACTTGGACAAGCGTAGCTCAGCAGTACAGCTGAGAGGTCTGACCTATAACCTAACAAGTTTGCACCAAACTCACTACGTGATTTTTTCTGTTCTCTGTAAAGCTCATGCAAATCCTAGCACAAGTCAGCGTCAGTCCTGACTTGTAGGTAAGGGCCTGATCCTGTGCTACCAGAGCTAACAGAAGAAGTTTGCATAGTCTATTCGAGCCACTTTGTGTCACAGCCAGAATTTGCTGCAAGATCACAGATGTGGGTTTCCACAACACAGGAGATGCTAAAACCAAAGCAGAGCCAGTATAGAGTACTCCACCATGCGTCTTCTCATCCTGCCATGGGAATGCTGTGAGCAGGAGTGACGTGAGAAGGGAGAACTGAAATGAAACCTCCCCAATTCCAGTATTTCTTGAGTTCATCCCCATTACCCCAACTGGTTACTGCAGAGAAACTTTATCAATAGGTTTAATGACATTCCCAAAACAATTGTAAGCGAAATGAATAGATTTGCCAATGCACCAGTGTCTCTCTTCCAAATATCTTGATGACTTGTTTAAAAAAGGAGTCAGTAATTTCAGCCAAGCCTCCTACTCAGCAAAGTGAATCAACAAGTTATGTCTGCTAGCTCTGATCTAACTTCAGTTGCATATCTTTTTTCTTCCACTGTTATTTTGTATGTGTATTTTAAGAAGATATTTTACTTCTTTGTATGCTGTTTACTTCCAAGCTATTAATATGAATACAGTATAATCCTGTCTGTCCTAAGATCGTGAGAATAACATAGAACATACCCAGAGAAATATAAAAGAAATATGCTTTCTACATGGGTGTCTTATTCAGGTTTTATTTGCACATATTCAGTATGATTATAGTTTAAGTGGGCTATTTTCCATACCCACATAGGCAGTATTTTCCACATAAAGGTTCACATTGGCTTTAGACCCACCCACAAGCTATTTACTTGCATGGTATACATATAATGATCAAGCTCATAGCTACTTCAGCCAAACCTAAATATTTTCACTTGTGCTTCTTTTGCAAGCCATTTTCTCCGAATAAGTTGTTTCAAGTTTATACAATTGCTTTTGTGAAGTTTACGGCGCAACACATTTGCTCTTTCACCCAGATATTGACTGCAGCCTCAAATTCAAATACAGATTTTGAGCACTCAGAATGTTAGGAGAGTTTACAGAAAGGTTTATTTTGGCTGTTTTACAAAGATTGGGCTATTTGCAGAATCTGGATTTCACTTTAAATTCAAATTTTTTAATCTCACCAAAGTTCAGCAGAACTAAGTCATACAAATTTTCATTTATTTTAATTAGTTCACCTATTGGACATCAGCTTGATTCTAATTGTCAGACAGAGTTTGAAGCTGATCTGCAAGTATGAGAACAGACAAAATACTAAGCAATAACACAAGCCATAAACCCATTTCCCACTTACTTTTGGACCTCTCCCACTAAACACTTTCTCAAGCTATTCCTAATGGAACTATTGCAAATGTGCTCTTCTCCCTGGATTTTCAGATGGAAAATACGACGACACTGTAAACTGTAAGGCAGCACAGAATGAGTGAGGACACCTCTGCAATGGGCATATTTCCAAAGAAATATCATCTGCCCCACAATCTCAGGGAAATGTCCTCCCAGGCTTGAGAAACTTTCTGGTTTGGAGGCAACCCCCCGATGTTATCACTGCCTTCAAAGTGGAGCATCAGTGTAAAATGAGCATTTTCTCAAAGGAACACCTCCTAAGCACAGGAAATTTTTCTAGGTAGGGATATTCCCAAACAACATGAAAATCTTCAAAGGAAACACCATGTGATATGAACTCTTGAGAAAAAGGAGGTGATATACACATACATGCACACAATGTGAAATCTTCCAGGGAAAACATGCTGTCCTAAGTAATATGTGAAGAGTTTTGTTTTGAAGAAGTCACCCCCTGCTGTGGTGGTAAGTATGCATGTATGATTACTAAGACGTCTAATTAAATTATCCTTATCTGAATGCCATCTGAACTTAACAAAGCAGATAATAAGTTCCAGAAACAGATACCATGTGGGGGGCAAATTTTTTACTTCCAAAAATTGGAACTTGAAATTAGAGATGTGTAGGTAATAGAGAACATGATTTCCCTTCAACCTCACTGTCTGCACCTGAACTGTTCTTTCCATCAGACAAACATGGACCTAAAATGGAGCTCAATGTCTAGAGGATCTACTCGCCCACCTGTGCTTCTGTGAAGAGACTGTAAGCTGCCTTCTAACTCCCCTTAAAGAAGTGGATTTCCTCCAGATTTATACACGGACAAGTGGGAGTGATATTGTCTTATATTCTTGCACCAAGTAAACATCAGTTAACAAAGAATCAGAGTGTGATCAACTCTAGATTATTTTTCAGAGACTTATCTAGGCTGCAGATTAACTGCATCATGTGTGGAGAGGTGCCAGAGATGGCTCTTCATGGAGCTAATTCATCTGTGGGAAAGCCATCCAGTGGGGCACAGCCTGGCACTGATAACCCAGCAATATAATCTCTTTCATGTAGGCTGAAGATTGAACTGCTAAAACCTGGAGTCTCAAGGCAATTTTGTGCAGAAGCCATCAAGTCTTCCACACAACACTCCTGGATCTCAGAGGCCTGGAGAACACTGTGCTTTCTACATTTCCAAATATATTCAGCATGTGCCCATGTTAATTTAACTCATCACTGGCCCTGCTGGATCAAAGACAGCTCCTGAAAATCCATTGACTCAGACATTTCTGAGGACATCATATCCTGAATGGGCTTCTCAAAGAGCTAACTGAGGTCTGGTGCAACACCTGAGATAACCAGGGCTCCTTCAGCCTGGAGACCCAAGGAGCACAGTGCAGAAACTAGATTAACTTTAGCATCAACACAAGCCCAATATGGCCAGCTATGAGACAAGGCTAATAAGCCTGGTTAGATCTTAGAGCTCATCTATTAGATTTAGGGTTCAACCACTTTCCCAGAATGGTCCATGTGTTTAATTATTAACGTGGTCTATAGCATAGGATTGGTCCAGGCTTTTGGGGCCAGTGCCCAGGCAATTCCCAGGCTTGGTACAGGAGAGTGCTTTGGTGAGAGGTGTTCTCTGGAGATGAGGCCCCTCTGGGGAAACATGGCTTCTGTGGCATGGAGGAGGGGTGTTCAGTGGCATGGGTTCAAGCCAGCCCAGGACGTTTCCTCCTGAGGACAGCGAGCAAGCAGGCCACGGCCACTCTCATTTACCTAGCCCATAGGAGTCACACAGAGTGTCAGGGTATCTCAGCACTGGACTCTGCAAAGGTTTAGGGTGTCTCTGGGTTATTACTTAGCAATGAGTGACTCAACTCTGTGGAGGTGCTTTGAGCTGCTGTCCCACCTGTGCTACCAGAGAGAGGACCTGAGCGGTTTGTTGAAGAGATTGGTGCTTTGGGACTCAGCTGGCGTTGCTTACCAGCTCTCTCAGCAATATACTCTGTGTACTTCCAGTGAATCAAGTTTTTACATTATCTGGGGAATTTATCTTTTTCTGCGACTCAAGCTGAATATTAATATTTCTTCATCTTGGACTAATTAACTTAGTGTACATGTGGATTTAACAAGACAACATATTTTTCAGTGCATTGTGATACATATAATCAATACTAGACACATTATGCCATGTGAGGTGTGATCATTTAAACATGCCCATATATCTGTAGAAATTATCTATTACTGATTCAACATGAAATTCACTGATCCAGGGAGCTTTCTGTTGACTTGGTTACTAGCAGAATGTAAAAACAGGGACTGGATGTCAGCCTATCTATTAGCCTGAAATGTTAGAACTTGAGCTGAGTTTCAGGAGGACCTTTCCTGGGGACAAGTAGAGCTCATGAAAGCATCAGGCTGTAAGGGTTGGTTAAGCCAGTGCAGATAAGCAGTCCCCTGCCCCTGACAATAGACCCTGGTGAAACAGCTTCACATTTCTATACTGCAACAGCTTGTCCCATATCAGCTAAGCACTACTGAATTCATGCCAGTATGTATATCAGCTGGACAGTTCTGCAGAGAACTTGGTAGTCCTGCGAAGTCCATGCAGAAGCTTCTGCCCTTGCCTGACCTACGTGATCAAAGCTTGGTAAGGAAAATTTCCTCAAACTTCAGACACATTATGGACAGCAAGATCAATATATCCTTAGAGGAGCTAATAGGCCTAATATATTATGTGTTACATGTGTATAATATATATATCCTATATATTTGCATATATAATCATGTCATACATTATGTTACATATAACATATACAACATTTTAATGTTGATAGTCTATGCATTATCATATAAATAACAAAAAACTAGGAGCAATTAATTCCCAAAAAATCAGTTAACTTCTTTGTTGCTAATTAGTACGTTGCAATGGTAAACATAAGGGAACAATACTGTAATGCAAAACTAACACCATTAGCGTTTGAGCAATGTGAACATGTTATTATGCTGACAGCATAAAACAATGTACCTCAGGAAACTAATTTTCTATGAAACTTAATTTTGTCTGTGAAGGCTAGTATAATAAATCACATAAAATCCACTCTTGCCTTGTAATTCTAGTGATGCTGTGGAAGGTTATAAAGAAGAGATTTGGCTGCAGGAAATGTCTATGGTGAAGGTAAAAATCCTAAGCAACGAAGCTTTGCTTCCTCACGCTGCAGGCACAACTGCAGTGAAAAGTCTTGGTCAGAAGAATCATCATTCCTTACAGATTTCCTTCATAATATTGCCAAACTCAGCTTCAAAGATTTCATAGAAATTATGGTCGAAAGGGACTTTCAGATCATTCAGTTGAACTTCCTGATACACCAATTTCCAGGAAGCACTAATTAAATTCCTTATAACCACCTAAAGAACTTGGATGCACCAAGTATTTCAGGAGTCCAGAAGACTGGAAATATTCAATATTAGAACAATTTAAATATTAGAGAAACTACAGACAGATGCTTTTTGGCCAGAGGAATTTTAGACGAATTATCATTAATGAAAGAGTGAAATGGTCCACCGTGGTTCAATAAAGAATTAAGGGCAAAAATAAGACTAACATTATTTATTATGGTCTCATGAAAATTTGGCCCCATCAGATGAATTTATTTATTTTTCCTTCCTTCATAAAATTACTTCTACTTACAAAAGACAACTGCATTGTTGTAGTATACTTTGACTTCTCCAAGGCATTTGATTTTGTGTCACATGACATTAGGATTAAAAAGCACAGGTTACATTAATTAAAAACAGGATTGCAGATATGTCTGAAGTGTGACTGATAATAAGGAAATATCAGGCAGTGTTCCCTGTCATATTCCAGCAGGACCAGGTCTTGGTTCAGCTTTATTTGGTATTTATATGAAAGGTCTGAACAATGTCATAGAGTCCTTGCTGGTAAAATTTGCACAGGATTTAGGGATCTGTGAGGCAAAAAATACTGAGAAGGAAAAATTATTGTTGCAGAGTGATCTGGATCATTTGATTAAATGGTCATGATCTGACAGGGTGAGTTTTCATACATCTAAATGCCAGGTATTAAATGGGAAACTGAGGAATACTGTCTCTTAGAGGATGAGAGATTTTATCCTGCAAAGCAACAACTCAAAGGAGGATTATGGAGTCATCGTGGATAATTGCCTCAACAGGCACACTCAGGGCAAGCTGTGGCAAAAAGCTAATGCAATCCTTGGGCATATAAAAAAGAAAAGTATCGGAGAAATAAGGAAGTCTTCTGCAGTCTGTGGACAGGGTCCTGGTGAGGTGTTTAACTCTGCTGTCAGGTGAGAGAGAGGCTTTAAATCCTGGTGGTCCTGGTGACTCTGGTGCTCCTGGTGACTCTGGGCTGCACACTTGTGTTGGTGGGATGGAGGATGCTGTAGCCCGCTTCAGAGCATCTTCCCCAAAAAAGCTGATCCCAAGTCCAGGCTGTACAGCAGGATTGCCCCCAGGACTGGTACAAGCCATGGCAGCCCTGGGGTGGGCACAACACACCTACCTGCACTGCACTGGGACACTGTGCGTACTGGCAGATCTACCATCACAAGCCAAGCAGGCTGAGAAAGGCTTCCTGCCTTTGTTATTTAATGCTTTTCATTCACCCCACAATGACTAGTAGCTATAATTTACAAATGTAGAATGGATTTTGCTGTCCATTTTATTGACAGGGATTTTTTATTTATATTAAATTGCAATTATTTTCCAAAACTGAAACATGTGACTAACCTTCTATTCTCAGCACAAGAACTAGTTATGCACTATTTTTTTAATCTTATTTTTTAATAGGAATAAGAACTACTATACCTGCTAGGAATTAAAAGTAATATCATAACAAATAAACATCTGTTGGAAAAGAATTGTAAATCATTAGGGACATGTGCAATCCAGGCCTCTTCTCTCTCAAGGCTTCATTGGAACAACATGTAGAAAGAAACAGCCAATATTTTAAAAGCAACAGGAAAAAAATCTGTACATCATTTGATTTTTTCTATAACAGCATCTTTACTTGCATGTGACCAGATTATTAATCAAAAAACTGGCAATATGTAGCTATAAAACTGGCTTTTCAAAGATTCATCACTTTGTCATGCACACAAAGAGATGCGCATTTTACATGTTGGAAAAATGCCCTCAGCACAGCAGATAACATTTATACAAACCCTGGAAAGGCAGAATTCCATACCTAGTGCTAATGATGTTTAGCATCTAACAGAGAGCCTAAGAAGGAACTTTAACATGTACTATTAATACTATGCATTTTAGGTAGATATTGAGCACCTAGCTCTAGTGTGATGAATGTACACATAAACCTCAAAATTAGTCTTAAAAGCATATAAACCACTTCAGTTGTTAAGATTTTCTAAAACCCACGTGTGTGGGTATTATCACTAAAAGCAGGTATGTTGGATAAAAATGAATGATGTCCGTTTTCCAGTATAAACCCAGGAGTTCATCTTCCAGTGTTGTTTATAAATAGAAGAGAGTCAATTTGCTTAGGATCTGCAGGACATTTGGGTACTCCATTTAGATAATGACAACATTTTTAACACAGCTATCACTCATTAGGTCAAGAGGTTGTGATTAATCAAGAACTGTTTTGGTTTCATCTGATAGACATCTAGTCTCTTTAGTTTACAGTTGAATGAAGATGGCTTCAACAGTTTACAGAATAAGCTGCAATGATACATTAGACTGAAACTGAGATGGAAGAGAAACGTGTGATCTATTTTAACCATTCCATTTGCATTACAATGTGCTGTGTGTGAATTAGTCTAGGCATTGCTAGAGTAAATGAAAATCTGCTGGGAATGTGTGAATGCATTGCACAACAGGAATGCACTGGCAGGTTACAGCTAGAAGTCTAATGAATGTTACCAGGTGATACTGTTGGTGTTTGGACTAGAAGAGGTGAGGTTTTTTTTTTAAATAACAACCCACTGGCTGGTTAATGGCTGATTGTGAGATGAGAAAACTTGAGGCAGAATGGGTTATGACAGAAAAAACTCATTTTTCTGTTTCCATGGCATTTTAGGACCAATATCCAGGCCGAGGCAGTATAGGTCTGGTCACATAAACTGCAGCATAAGCCCTCACACTTTTGGGTGATTAATGAAAAAAAAAAACAACCTCTAAACACTCAGTTGTAATATAAAATGTCTCAAGGTACTGTAAAATCTTGAGGTCATGGTCTAAGATTATCTATCAGTATTTTCCTATCACCAAACTCTGATCCAGTTTTCCGGGCTATTGTAGAGGTCTTTCCTCAAGAGAAACCTCTCAAACAGCCAAAAGGAGTATGTCCCAGGGAAGCAGCCCACACTCAATAGGAAATGAGAACGTATAATCAGCTACTCACATTATCTGTGAATACATGTCTTGCACCCACAACCATCAATCACATTTGAATCTGAAGTCAGCACTTCTTAAAACCTTTGTAACACCTTCGTAAAAATCATATTGCCACAGCCTATGTTGTGTGGAGGTTTTTATTGTTCACCTTTGCATAATCAAGTAAATTAACCCATCTTAAGTGCAAATGCAGTGTAAAGATCAAAAAAATAATACATAGTACTATATAGTTTTCTGCTTCTTCAATCCATAATAAACTTACGTTGCTATATTAATTTAAAAAAAAAAGTAGATGAAATCTTTGAAATAATTTTTCTTTTTTGATGCACACACTTTGGAGGATGCAGCCCAAAAAAGTACGGTCATCTTCTTCCTTTTCTCCTGATCACATATATACATACAGACACACACATGCATTCATGCTTATGTGCTTTCTTTCAGATGATGCTGACAGGTCAAAGGCAAAGTAGCACCAGGTGAACAAACAGAAACCCCTCAAAAGTTTTTATAGAAACAAATCCCATTAATTTCACTTTTTCTCTCCAGGTCATCTAATAATTCTGTGCTAAGCACTGCACATGTGCTTTCTTTAATACTACAAACCAATGAAAAATATGAATGATTAGAAAATACACACACTGGAATCTGTGTGACCTCCAATATTGTTATTGATTGGAGACATCTGAAAAAATACAGTAATGATATGTTGTTGTAACTAACATTACAAATTTCCCTGTTTTTAATTAGAAAGTCCAGAAGATGGATATGAACTGCTTTATGGTTATAAGATGATTTAATGACTATATTCACACTTGCCAAAGATTAACATTGATTAAGAAAATCCAGTAGGCTCTGGTGATCCATCACTATTCACAACCCATTCCAGACCGAAACATCTTCCCCAGGCAGGGAATTCCTCTCTGCGACATTCTCCTGCTCACTCTCGCTTGCTCTCTCCCGGGGGACACACTTGTCCTGTTTTTGGCATGACTCAACTTCTTGTTGAGTTGACCTTTGCCCCTTTAAATGAAAGGGTTTCATGCCCTGGAAACTGGCTCTTTTAGTGACTTCCACTCAACTAGAACCTTATTCTCCTACAGTAAAACCGAAGAAACACAGCAAAATACCTGCATTAATTATTGAAAAAATAATACACTTGGGGAAAAGGAAATGCTGGACAGACTTAAAGCTCCTAAGCAGGGTACATCAAAGAGTGCATTACACATAGCTGGAGGACTGATGTCCATTTATTTAATGATCTAATTAATGTTTTTATAGTTTAGCATGCTATTAGAGAGATTTTAGTAGGAACAATACTTTCAGATAAACCCACAAATTCTAATCATTAGGAAGCTGCCTCTCCTGATCCTATTAATAAAAAGCATATCCTAAGTAATCTCTGAAAAGTCAGTACTTTCAGAATATACCAGGAAGGCAGGAGATTATTTTCCTCCTGATTTTCAAAAGAAACCTCCAGAGACAGAAAAAACAGTCTATCAAGAACTGCAGTGTTTCCTGAACTAATGTACAGGGAAAAAATAAATAAGTGAAATGCTTTAAACAACTCAAATGAAGGATTTGCACAGGAAAGGGGGACTTCAGTATGAAAAGCGAATCAAAGGAAAACAGGCTGCTAAGAAGACAAAACAACCTAGGCAGCATGATTGCCCCTGACTTAATTTTTTCTAATGTTTGATAAAATCTGGCAATTGATACTGTGACAATACTCCTAATAATCTCATAATCTACCAACTAATATTGTCACCAATATTTTGGAGAAGGAGCCAGTTCCACGCTCAAGTTAAAATGACATGATTGCAAAATACTGACAAACAAATACAGGTTCAAAAGCAACAACAGAAAATTTGAAAGTCCTTACATTCCCAAGTTGGCTGTGGAGACAGGCTCTCTCCTCATACAGTCTCCTCTGGCAAGCGGGTATCCGATGCTGTAATTCACATTAAACAGCAGTCACCCCACCGGGACTCTAACAGACCATGGCAAACTCCCTTTTTGGTTATGGCTGGTAGGAAGAAAGGCTACATATTCCTCATCGTAAAATGTCTCAGAGTATGGAAAAGGTTCAGAAGTACCAGTAAAGCATTTGGAGACGGATCTTTAAAAATATGCAAGTGTCTTATCCCCAGTGAGCTAATAGGGGTCCACCTTCAAACCCTGACCCTTGGCCTCACTGCACAATGTATCTGGCTGTTGCTCCTGATCTTGTCTGAACATGTGTTTCTCAGAAAGTCCTTTACTTCAGAGATGATTTCCCAGCAATATACTATAAATAAAAATACAGGCTCCCCTTTGTAAAGGGGCTTGGAGTTGAGATTTGGTCTTTTGGTAGAAAAAAGACATTGAACGTGTGCCTGAAGCCACACTCCTCTCTAGAGCTGCCCAGGGACCCAAAGCAAAACTGGAGATGGGGGAGCCATCCTTGCTCCTTGCAATGAAAAAATGGAAAGAGCTGGTTGTGGAGGTGGTGGGGTGACCACACTCCCATGGTGGTCTATGTGGGTTGTACTTCAAGGACAACAGGGCGTTTATTGCAGAAGGAGTGACTTAATGGCATCTGTATATCAAAATAAAAATATATATCTTAAGGGAATATATTGAAAGACTTATTTGGCAGTTTGGGCCTTGAAAGTCTTGACAACAGCTCAAAGCTCAGGAGATTTTTATTTTAAAAAATTTCATGGTTCTTTTCCTTGACATACGTTTTGTATCCAGGATGATGCCAGAAAGAAGAAAAAGTACTGTAGCTTACAAACATGAAGTAAAACCACTCCACCATCTCCAAAACTTTCTAAATGAGGTTCAGAAAGTTCCTTTGCAAATATTGGGGAAATAACTTTTATATCACCAGTGAAACAGTAGATATCTTGTTCCCATTTTATGGAGGGTGAAAACAAATTAGAAAGATGCTGTCTTTAATTAGTGTTATGCTTCTGTCTGTCATTAGAAAAAAGTTACTTTCTTCCCACCTGTCATTTAATGCATGATGATACATCACATTCAGTCCATTACATGGCCTCCACAGTGACAGTCTCCTGCCTTCCCTGCAACCAAAGAAGGGAAAAAATATCACACTCATGATCTGTCCCTTGCACCCTGGCTTGCGACTGCTCTGTCAAGCATAACCTTTCTCCCTGTGCAGTATCTCATTAAAGTCAAAGGACACAGGCAGAAAAGTTCACACAGGGTAATTTGCAGAAGATGGCATTGGGAATTCCACAGGAATTAGCAGTTAGAATAGTAGCTAAAATTAACTAGAATTAGAAACTCAGTATGTGGTCATTGAATTTTTACCTTATGAAGCACCTTCCCCTTGTGGATATTCTGCAGGAGGAACGAGCTGCTCTGTTTCCCACATCAGCTGCTGGAAACCCGACAGGGCTCTGCTTGGGTGTTGGGCTGTGCTGTGCCTCTGGTGCTGGGCGAGTGGCAGAGCCCACCCTGATAGTCCCCATGGCTCCCAGGATGGGCAGCACTGGGGTCCCCTCACCACTGCAGGTGGGTCACTGTATCTCCTCCCAAAGTCCAGCTCTGTGAAAAGCGATTCAGTAGATCCGGAGGGAGAAAAGAGTTCAGTTATCCAGCGATGTGCCTCACTGGGTAATAAGACACACTTTGCACAGAGACCCTCATGTTAATTCAAGTCAGCCCAAACCTTCAGAGCCCCCAAGAGAAGTAGATACCCCCATGCTGACCCAAACTGCCCCTGCCACAGTGCGGCAAGAGCCGTGATTGCAGACCTGCGTGCACTGGGGACTGAGCCAAAAGGACCAATTAATCTGCAGATCTAGGTCTTAGGAGAAAGAAAAAGCAGAAAGAATTACCAGTAATACCATTTCTCACAGCAGTGCTCATTTATGTCTTTGCATCACTTCTGGGGAGCAATGAGCTTGTGTTTGCACAGCCCTTGGGAAGGACTAGGTGCCTGCAATCTTCTTATTACTCTCTGTTTCTCCATTGTCCTTCAGCTGCTCAAACTCAGTTGCAAAATGGTATTTGGAGAGTTTTTGGACATTGCTTTCCAAAACAGGCATTGCGCAGCTGAGTTAGGACTCTTTGCCTGCACAGCAGAAAAATAAACTGGGCTAAGGTTTCTTCAGTTCAGCAGTAATGGAGTGGGATTTCATTTAATTTAGTTAAATACTGTTGCTTGACAGAATGAAATGTGATCTCTAAGGTAGAGATTAAAACTGGTGGACCTAGTGCAAACTATTTTGGGTTTTTAATTAGTCTTCTGGTGAATTATCCTAATTAAATTTGTCAGACAATCATAGGATATACCGCTTGTGTAGAAACAGATAATAGCTGGCTATTCATATCCCATCTACTAGCTATTATATTTTCCAGATAAAAATCATCCGCCACTGGAAAAAAACAGCATTCAAAACATTGAATGTGATGTACAATCACCTAATTCACTTTTTCTTAAGCTTGGAGAAAGATGGAATAAGTGAAGAAATAGCTGTAATTTACAGAACTTTTGCCAAATTATGCTGCTGGTCACACCCAGGGTTGTACGTGAATGCATTTTCCTGGAGGGAGGACCTGGCAGAAAACATTATTTGGGAAGGGGAGGGGAGGGAAGACAAGGCAAGGCAAAGATTTTTCTAATGTTTTTTCCAGTTTGTGCTAGCAGATAATTTGCCATCTACTGGACAAAATACTACTTCACCATCTTAATAACTTGGCTGCACATAAAAAATCTTTTCATGCTGCAGCTTGGCTTCGAACTGTTAACATTTTTCTTAATAACAGCAATAAAATGAAAGTCAACCCACAATAATTCCACTCACCAGACCACAGTGACCTAAAATATGTAGCCTCCTTTGGAATTCTATTAACCTCAGTGGTTTCTGATGGATATTATTTCTGCTTCTATATATGCAAACATCATCCACTCATCTATACGGAAAACTTTTGATAGACAGTATTAATTTTATATTGTACATTTTTAAACTTACATTTCAGACCTCTTTAGTCATATTGAAGAAGAGGATTTTTGACCTTATAAACTGTCATTTGCAATTTCATATGTGGGCTTTAGTTAGCAACTAGCATTCCCAGTTGAATTTCAAATTTTTTTCTACATATTAGCCAAATGTCTGCTACTGATAGAGATAAAGACACTAGCAAGCAAGAAACAAAACCAGATTAAAAAATACTGAGTGGCTTTATTCTATTTTAGGTTCTTTGATGGAATGATTTTGAAAAAAAGACATTAAAAAACTTCTGATAACTCAAAAAACCCACATAAGTTTGAGAACTGCTTTTTTCCCCATGCAAGATGCTAAAAGCCATGGCCCACTGCTCCACCGAGCTTTCAAGGCAGCATCATGGCTACTAGGGAGCATGTGCTGTTCTTCTCCACGGCCAGACAGGGCAGCCTGTCTGCAGGAAGATGATGTGACAAGGCATTACGTTGCCGCTGCTGGAGAAATCTAGGAAGAGCAATTGCAGTCAGTTGGCTTCTCTGATTTCTTCTAGGAGAGCAAAGCAGTGACTGGAGAGACACAGGGTAAGGTAGGTGTGAAGGTGGTAGTTCTCCATGCATGAGGTGATAGTTCTCCATGCACACTTTCTCTGTGCACCTGCCTCTCACTGGAGTCACTCAATCAGACCAGAGAATACAGCTCCAAATGTTTATCAACAGCTGCAAACTGATGAGTCATTTTGGATGCAGTTGTTCTGAGAGGTACAGGTTTGCATGTTTACTCAAGAATTTAAGCCTTTTTTCCCCCCTTTTATTCATGGAACAATTACTGGGGGAGCATGAAAGGAAGTAGTCTTGAATTTTGTTTTCTGCTCCCCGTGATGATGATGTTTAATCAGATCGTCAATGTGAAATACACTTCAGCCATGGCATGGGGTCTGGGAGCTGGGATGCCTCCCCAGTGCCTGGACTCAGCCTCAGGCCCTCTGCTCACACAGTCCCTCGCTACTCCTGGCTCCTGGTGCCTCTGCGGGGGCAATGTCGGCACAGAAAGGGTGTGCAGGGCAGCCTGATGATCCTGAGCGGTAGGAGATCTCATCTCCCTCAGGCTGAGCAGCATATAGCCTACATCCTCCTGGTGACTGCTTGGACCAGGAGGGCATCCTCTGCAAGGAGAGCAGCAGCACCTCCTTCCACTGGACTGTAAACACCACTGAGCTGCAGTTTGCACCTTTGCTTGGTCAAGGCCAGCTTCTGCGGGTCCCTGTCAAGCCTTACCATAGCATGGGGGGCTGCGGGTTCCCAGCCAGTGTGAGTGGTCAGCTGAGGGCACTGAGATCCAAATCTTCTTACTAAGTCTGGGGTAGTGAGATGTCTTGTGGCTTGCATCGAGGTGGTTCTGAGCATGGGGAGAAGGCAAGCTGCACTCACCTCCAACTGTTTCAGATCCAATGCAAGGGCACTTACTCAGTCAGTGCCTGAATCCTTAGCAAAGTGCTGAGGGTGTGTTTTTACTGCATTTTTGCCCGTAGACTGTGTCAGTCCACCCTCTCCTCCTTCCTTAGCTCTCCCCGGTTTTCAATTTCTTCCTAGTGACCAGAGACCCAGCTCCTAGTGTGGTCAGAGCCACATCAGGAAGGAGGACGACCTTCACGTTCCCAGATATGCCCCTCTGTACAGCACAACTGCACTGGCTGGTCATGCTGTTAGATCGTATTGCAAATTCATGTCTAATTTGACCCTGAGGTCTCCTTCAGCATTGCTGCTTTCTAGGATTCTCCGTCCCTTTGAATGTCTGTGTTTCAAATTACGCTTCCTTGGATGTACTGGGTTACATTTTCCCATGAATGTCACTGTTATTTTCCAGCTCTATATTTTTAATCATTCTACTTCCACATTTATTACCTCTGTTTTCATTGATGCTTCCAGTTCCTTCAGATGTATGGGAATAAGGACACTGAAAATAGGGCTGTACTACTATCTGTGACTTCTTTCTTTCTTATTAAAATTGTCTAGCACCCTTTCTCTCCCTCTGTACTTTATTGAAAACATTCCAGAAAACCCAGGAAATATCCTCTATGTGACACAAACTGTCGGTTTGTCCATTTCCCAGCCTCCATTAGTATGTCTTTAGCATGTCTCACTAGTAGAGTCAGTTTTTAACCAATCAGTCAGGCCTATGTGAAAGTGCTTGAAGAAATAGACCTCAGAAAACAATCTGTCAATACTTCAGTGAATTTTACACACTGAAAAGTGCCTTATTTTCTTAGACTACTGATTTGGGGATATTTTGTAAAGGAAATCTCTTGTATGATGAGTCATCTGATTTCCACACATTCCCAACTCAGAGGTGATGTCCCCTGAGGCCTAGAGCCTGATGCAGCAATCAGTTGCAGAGACAACAACTGGCTGAACCTGACCAGAACTGGACACAGGTTTTAGTGAAGTAAAAGACTAGATTGCGGTTGACATTGATGGCCTTGACTGCAGCTAATTTGCAATTAGGCTTTCTCCCACAATTTTTATTACAATTTTGATTTAATTTAATATTTATATTTCAGTAACAGTCCATTGACCAACTCAAGAAAACTATATTTCCTTTACTCCGACAAGACAATCCTGAAATATTTGTACACCTTTAGTTTTTTTCTGACTAATCAGAAGAGGATCTCAGCCTACTTCTCCCTCATCTTTTAAAAGACCAAAATGTTGTGCTACTGAAACTCATGGGCATGGTAGAGTGGTTTCCCAGTTACTCCTAATAAAGAAATTCAAAGCAGATGTAATATGGTAGTCTTAAAACAGAACTGTTAAGGCAGCTTTACAGGACAAAACAATAGGGCAGGGAAACCTAAGGTATATTTAACACACTGTAATAAGTATTAGAAAATTCTACTTGTGTTATATAAGTAGTACTAAAGGGAGGCATAAGACCTCAACTCCATTTTATGCTGTGTATCCTGTGTGCCAGCAGCTCACATCAGCTGTTTCATCATCCCCAGTACTTAGTATGGTTTTGCATTTGCTGTTTGTGAACAGTCCCCAAACCAAACACATGCACCCAGGGAAGCTTCCTCTGAGGCTTCCAGGGCTCTTAAGGGAACTAGAATTACACAGAAGACAGACTCAGATAATGCATTGATTTCACTGCTTCAAGGTGCTTCCAAATTATATCCCAACTGTTCCCTTTCATTTGAACTTGTTCAACTGCTCCTCACTATATTTTTCAGTCAAATGTTTCCACTGAAAATTCAGCATGACAGAAAGTAAACAAAAAGGGATAATTTTTGAATAAAGCAAACAAAGACATTCATTTCACAACACCATCTTTTGTTAAAGAAACCCCCATCATAAAAATATTTTTAAAAACCCATCCTCACATTAGGTATAAAAAGCTCCTGGTGACTCCTTACCCATGGCACTGCTCAGCCCAGCACCATTTTAAGGACTCCCTTCTAAACATCATGGCTGGTGGTGGGATGCTGCTGTGCTTTTGCTGCCCTACTCAAGTTTTGCTAACACCCAGCAGAGAGAAACCATTTCAGTGCTCAGGCTTTCCTCTGTGTTGAACTGCAGGAAGACCAGCAGTATAATGGGAGCATTGGTGGCATTATTGATCAATGTAGTCAGTTCCAAATCTTGCCATGCCAAAACATAAGGGCATCAGAAGCCACCGGTTTTGATTTTCTGAGTTTCCCAAGAATCAAATGTTTTGTTCCTAAAGCAAACATTTAAAAAAAAATAAAGGAGAACATGTCCCATGATCCCATTCTCAGAGGCCAGGTTTTATTCTCATTTGCTCTAAACCCAGGAACATCAATAAAGTGGCACCAGTCTGACTGCACTTAGAATCAAATATTTAACCTTGTACTTTTAAGATGGCTCCCAACATTGAAATAATGCAGTAGTAACATCAAGTTAAATCCCGTCTCTCTCGGTTGAGCCAGTGTATTTTCCATCACCTTCAGTGGGACCAGGGTTTCACCCCAAATACTTTGCTTTCTTTGAGGGAAGAATTTGTATTCACCCTTCTGAAGGAAAGTACACTGACCTGCTGGAAGTACTGCCTGTGCCGAACGTGGAAACACCGACAAGAAACATTTGGCTGCATTAATCCATGCTGTTGGTTTTTGAAGTAAAATTCAAGATAGTTTTTTCCTCTGACTTTATTTTTCATCTTTGTAACAACCTAAATATGCTTTAAACATAATCCATGTGCACAACAGGGTTAAAATATAAAATATCACAAACTCAAATCCTTACACTGAGGGACCAGGTACTCAGGGAGAGAAACTGCTAAACGCTTGTCAGTCTAGAAACTATGCCACTGCTAAATCTGCTCATTTCAGAGATTTATTTTGCTAGAAAGGATTTTAATCTTCACATTTCAGTTCCTCAGAGGAGGCAAAATCTTCCAAGTGCAGAGCCTGCAGCAGCGGTGAATCAACTATTGTAATATGCTGCCTCTTAAAATACTTCAGGGTAGTCAGGCATTAGGAAGGCTCCTATTTTGTGTGAACTGATCAAATACAGATGTTGCCAAAGAGTTGACCTTATTGACCGTGACTTAACTAGAGATTGAATGGCAGACAGACGGTCAGTAGTAGGGTGAAACCATGTTTTGGCGGTAGGGTGTAAATGTATATACAGTTTACAGGATGTGAATGACACCGAGCAAACATCTGTTCTATTGATAAATTCTTGTTTTACTTCCAAAAATTTTTATCCCAGAGAAACATGGTTAAAAATACACACTGCCCAATATTGTTAGGTGTTTTGTGTGTGTGTCGTGGTCCTGGAAAACGAAAGAGAAAAATATTAAAAATGGTACTAACTTTTCTCTCTTCCTGCAGTATCAGATTTCATATAAAACTCATCAGCTGAGCTGAGTATTAGTCTTGATCAATGGCAGGAAACCAGGGGATCAAATGTTAATAAATCAGAAACAGATACCTCCACTTGAGCAGAGATATATCACCAACATGAAAAATAGGGCAAATTATTTGACAACTTTTATATGCATATTCCTGGAGAAAATAAAAGCTTTTCATAAGATTTCTTGAAAGCTGAAACAAAGGATAAGCATGGAGAAAAAGTAACTTAATGAAGTAATGAACATAGAACATGAAATCAAAGGGTCCTAGAAACACCTTCATTTTCTTTGGGATTGACATAGTAAAAGAAGATTAAATGAAAAGGCTTTAGTTAATACAACACCAATATATTTCTATGGCAAATTAGCTCTGTCCTACTGCTATTTGGTCCTCGGGTGAAGGTAATAACAGACTAGGCCTGTTTTAATGTGTCATTACCTTTTCTCAAGAGCTAAATAGCAACATCACAATTCCAACAAAACATTTACGTTGTCTGAAGTGCTTAGAGAGACAGTGCTCCTGATAGCGTGAAATCTCTTAAAGGCACAATGACCAGCTTTAACTTTACTATTTTTAAGGCATGATACCTAACTTTATTAGCTCAAAGTTCCTTACATTCATTTCAGACAAGCACCCTTGGAGTGTGGTCTTTAAATTGAAACTATTTGCTCCTGTGCATAGCCTACTAAATTTAATTAGAAAATCCTGGTAGACCAGCAGGACAAAATTTCCCTTCCTTCCTATTTTCTCATTCCACAATCTATCACCTAGAGTAATTAGGACCAGCGAGGGATCATCTTCACTGGATTAACCTTAACTAAATTGTATGCATTCAACATGTGCTCTTTTGATTAACTTGAGCCTGGACTGCTGCCTGTGGTACACCCACCTTGTAATTCTACACACTTAATTAATTTCAGATGAACAGCAAAAAGGATAAGTTGAATTCTCCAATTAATAAACTGATATTAGTTAATGTATTTTAGCTTAACTTTTCATTTTCTTCCTGTGAAGGGATAGGAAAAACAGAAAATAAGAGAGAGGTGGAAGTGAACAATCTTTGCCAATAAGCTTGTAATGACTTTTCAGGGCCTGATCCTGCAGCAGTCTAAGCAGATAATTTTTCCCCTGACAAGGAGAGGAATTTTGGCCAAAGAATCAGTCCCTACATTTAAAGTATAAAATGCAATAGGCAGGAACAGGATTTTTTTCTTTCAAAATGATAAATAAGCATTATTTAAAACCTCCTCACCTTAACTCAGTTTTCCATATGGTTTCACTCATGCGTGGGTTTTCCTCGTTATTAAAAAAAAATATTATAATGTCACTGGCTATGGGCCCAATCCTCCAGGCCTTATTCCCACAGGCATATTTTTCTCTTCCTTACTGTCATGGGGATCTGCCTAACAGCCCTGTCTTGCATGTGTTTGCCCAGATAAGTAACTTTGCTTTTGAATCTAGCCCTAGTGAATTCAATAGTATTTATCAGAGGAGTTGAATTACTCATGTAGAAAAATATTTGCAGGAATAGGTCCTAAAAATGTTACTGGAAACAAAAAGAAACATCCAAAGAAAGACAGGAGGAAAATACTGCTCCCTAGTTCTTTTTGACCAGAATTAACTAAGTTGATAATTACAAAGCAGGGCTCTTACTCTCCTCTGAGCAAATTGCAGTGAATACTGAGTTTCTTACTTTCAATGTGTAGCTCTGGTGAAGTTTCTCTCCAACATTGGTCAATGTGTGGTTTCAGTAAAATTGATAGGATTAAAGTGAAATCTGCATTTAAGTGTTTTGTTGAAATGGAGATTGGCTGTTTGTCATCTTTCAGGATTGAGTATTAAGTGAGAGCAAAATCAGGTTCTCTGGAAGCAAGATATTTTCAGTCAGATGTGTTTTTTAAATTAATTCTGTCCCTGTAAAATCATTCACTGTTTTTCCTCTACAGAAATCAATATTCTAGCAAATGCTGCCAGAAACAAATATTAGATACATAATTCTGTTGATGGTATCTCTAAGGTAGCTATCAACACTTGTGTCTGCGCACAGTATATATTAACAGCCAGTGCTTGATTTTTCTACTATTAAGAAATAGCTGTAGGCAATAAGATGGCCTAGTAAGATTTTTTTTTCCTAATTACTATTCAATTACTTCATCAAATCATCAAGTAGCATTTTGTTATACACATGTGTTTATTATAAATTAACATTTGTCTACTATTAAGAGATGGTGAATTATTTGCTGCTGGTTTGATTGATAGTCTTTCAAAAATCATACAGAAATTTATTGGGTAAGAGCATTAGATAAAATTTTCAAAACATCTAAATAGTTAATGAAGCTTTGCCTCTTTGCAAAAGGTGCTTTGACACCTTAATCAGATTGGTAATCTCACAAGTCATCTGGATACCTTTGATGATTTTACCTCTCACTTGTAATTCTTTAAAAAAATCAGACAAAATAGTTTGTGTAGTAAAATCCCTTATGAGAAGGGAGGATGTAATGATAGAGAGTCTTTAAGTAAAATCAGCAGCATTTTGGATAATTTTAAAACCACAGAACATGAATGCATGCAATTCCTGCTAAATTTTCACTGTATTTCCTCTGATTATATTCATTTCAAGTAAACAAAATAATAAGCTTATATTTTTAAAGGTCTGTTTACAAACATCTGGAAAGATGCAAAGAATACTTGTGATATAGAAAAAAACAACAGAGAGTGCAGAAAATAAAGGCTTGCCTAATACTGACTTACATACTGACTGGCTATGAGTTTGAGATCTTATGGCCAAATACGTTGTTTTTATTAGTGTCAAGTACTTCATTTAAAGTAAGACCTCATCACCTTACAGAGAGATATTTTTCCGGGGGTATATGCACGTATCTATTTATCTATTGAGTGTGAGTATATATATACACACACCTAGCAGCAGGCCTGGTTAGTGTCGGCTTGACTGAGAGAGGATGTTAGTAATTACTATTTCTCTAAACACTACTTTAGCATAGGTATCAGCTGGCTTCTGCTGCCAGAGGACCTGTGCTGCCTACTGGAAGTGGCTGAAAAGCCAAAAGCCATAATAAGGATGGTTTTCATCCCTGTGGAGCTCGGTGACTCTTTGCTGTTGATTCAAGAGAAAGGGATTTTTCTTGGTTATTTGGGGTGCCTGCAGGCAGCAGGAAGCATCTTTGGGCAGTGCTGGGTGAGGAAACCCAGGACTGGGCAGCAGCTGCTGGGCTGGTGTGTCCCAGCTGGGAGAGACTGGGGAAGCAGAGTTGTACCCACATCACTGTTGCCCACTGAGCCGGACCTGTTGGCCATAGAGGAGAAATTAAGCTTTGGCTGATGCTGAAAATAGAAGCAATGGCACTTCTGCAGGAGCTGGAACTGTCCCCCCACCTGCACAGGGACTCGTTTGAAACGAATGTTCTCTGGTTCCTCATTCCTTCCTTGTGAATGTGTTTTCAAGGGGTCACGCTGAAACAACAAACGCAAGCTGAGATCTGTTAATCTAGCAACCGATGCTGCAAACTCTTACACAATTATTTTTCCCTTTCGCAGGCAACATTCTACTGTTTTACAAATAGACTGAGTGAGGTTTTCTTGCATTAACACTAAGACAAAAAGTAGCCCTCATGCATTAGTGGTAGAATGAGTCCGTATTAAGAATAGCTTCTGGTCTTACATTTTATGACCCAGTAAAGCAAGAACATTAAGGAAAAATATGACATTGCTCTTTCATGCAGTGTCTGCAACACAGAAATTTTCACATGCAAGAATAACTGAGAAAAAAAATAAGTAAAACGTATCTTCCCCTTATCCCATTTATTATTTTATGGTTAGGCCACTTCTTAAGCTCTCCTTTAGCTCTGAGGAGTTCCTTGAAATAACATGTTTAGTGCATTTTTTTGGGGTTTTGGGTTTTGTTTTGTTTTGTGTGTGGTCTCTATAGTACCTTTCTCATGAAAAGAAAAAGCTTGCCTGGTGATATATTCACAACACACACCCTTCACATGTTCTCTATATGTGCTGATTTTCTAAAACAGTTCTTCAACTCTTCTTTATATGCTTGAGAGCTTTCCATAGTATATCACCAGCTGAATGTTATACACATTTAATTTTTACCTTGAAGTATTCTTACATCAAATCATTAATCTCTATTGTTCAGTTTTGACTACAGTATTATTAAACAGTCTATTAAGTAAAAAGAAATGTAGAGAATGTATAAAAAGACACAGTATTATTCTGATGACAGCTTCCTGGTGGTCCATCATATATAAAACTAGCTATTAGGAATATGTTTCAAACTGGCACCATAACACATATTTCATAGTTGTTAAATTTAATTGTATAAATAGTTACTGACTGTATTTGGGCTGTTTTAAAAAAGTGAATGTGTAATATATCACCTCATGAAAAAATCTCATGGAACATCCTCAGCTACCACAACTAGGAGACAACCTCCAGGTTTTGTCAATATATCTACAGCAATTAGCTCTGATATTGAGCAAAATTGGAACTTGATCCTTCAAGCATTTATACACATGAGTAGTCCCATAGGGACCAATCAATATCCTCTGTAGTCATGGAAATATTTGCATGCATATGGTCAATCATAAGTATATGTTTTTCAGGAAGGGGGTGTATTTTTCTAACAGTGAGTCATTTTTAGGGTTCAGTCCTGCTTTCCCTAAATTTTGGCAAAACAACCTATGCTAGTAGGAGTAGGCTTTTGGGCAAATGCAAAATAAATTCTGAAAGCAGTAAACATATTTTTCCTTTTAGTGCAGTGACTGCTCTTAATATTAAACCCTATACTTGACATAAATAACCACCCAGCAGGGTGAATAGAATACAGGATAACTCAGGCATTTAGTGATTTTTCTGCAGCCTACACGGTGCTTTCAATATTGACATGGTCTCTGCATACTTCCAGTTGTTTTCTTAAAAGTAAATGTAATGCCTTGGCTCAGTACAGAATATTCTTGCATTGGCAAGAGCTAGTGAAATGCAGTGCCTTTTACATCAGACTATTTCTAAGCTGTAATGTAACTGGTAATATTTATTGAATGACTTCCACCAAAGGTAGAGGAAAGATAAAGCTGCTGCTTTCAATTATGCAATCAAGAATGTTAAAAAAGCAAAGTTGCAGATCTGGGATGGAAATCATTATATATGATACACCATGTCAAAAAACAATAGTGTTTGTGCTAATCACATTTTAGAAAACTGCTATTGTGGTTGATTTTACTACAAAATGGAAAACAATGAACAATAAAGTCTGCTGACCTATCCTAAATGTACTGTTTAATCAACTCGGTTCTAAGTCATTGTTGGCTTATACAGTAATCCAATATGCTAGTTCCAACAGATTCTCTGCCATCGCTATTTGAGAAATCAATATTGAAGCTAAATCAGACTCCTACCAAGAACTCTGCAGTAATGACAACCTGATATCCACCCAGCTATCAAACATTGTGGCTTGCTTTAACTTCATTTGTTGTATTCACAGTTATATAGATCAAAGTTACAGCTTTTTGGGCCAAGGACATTGAACTTCTTGAGCATGTCCAAAGAAGGGCAACGAAGCTGGTGAAGGGTCTGGAGCACATGTTGTACGAGGAGCGGCTGAGGGAACTGGGGTTGTTTAGTCTGGAGAAGAGGAGGCTGAGGGGAGACCTCATCGCCCTCTACAACTACTTGGAAGGAGGTTGCAGAGAGCTGGGGGTGAGTCTCTTTAATGAAGTAACAAGGATAGGACAAGAGGGAATGGCCTCAAGTTGCACCAGGGAAGGTTTAGACTTGATATTAGGAAGCATTTCTTTACAGAACGGGTTTTAGGTGTTGGAATGGGCTGCCCAGGGCAGTGGTGGAGTCCCCATCCCTGGAGGTGTTTAAGAGTCGGGTTGACATAGTGCTTAGGGATATGGTGTAGTTTATGAACGGTCAGTGTTAGGTTAATGGTTGGACTAGGTGATCTTCAAGGTCTTTTCCAACTTAGGTGATTCTGTGAAGGACTTTTAATAGACTCCCACCTAGTAGATGTTTCAGCTCTCAATTAGTTAAGGGCTGAAACCTTCCAGCTCTGGGTGTTGTTGCGGACTGAGCACTCTGAAAATACGTCTCGGTCATACCAGAACCTCTGAGCTCCCGCTTTCCATAGCAAATGGAGAGGGCTGCATCCTCCCTGGCATCTCTAAGAAATAATGGCAGTCCGATTTCCAAATGACCCCATCAGTCACATGGCTCCCCTCCCTACTTCCCCTGGGGCACTTCCCTCCCTGGTCCTGCCCTCCTCCAGGGGGGATCCCCAACCCTGCCTACCTTCTCCAGAGGGATCCCCAATCCTGACTACCTATCCCAGAAGGGATCCCCGTCCTGCCTACCTATCCCAGAGGGTTATCCTGCCCCTGCTTGCCCCATGCAGGTCAGCCTGTGCAATTGCCAGCTCCAGCGCAGCAGGTACCACTTCTTCCCCTGCCCTTGCAGGGACAGACAGTATGTGAACAAGTACTATGAATAGTCAGTGTGATGGGGTTCCAAATCCCTTGCAAATGTCACCAATAATCTCCAAATCAGGGCAATGTAGAGAGCAACCTGACTACAAAGCCAGCAAGGAACAAACTGGTGTTTAAATATCAGTAGGAAACATGCTGTATGATTGCTCATGGAAATTGGTAGCTAGTGAATTAATCAATGTGAATCCACTAAAGAAAGATGTAGGAATCAGATGGTCTTTATATATTTTTAGAACTAGAAGAGGTTTATCTCTCTCATTGCTTCTCCTTGAATGACTTGTGAAACAGTATAAGTCTATTCGTCTGTTATCCTAATTAGATCCTCCAATCTTGTAAAGGACACTACCTCTGAGAGAAAATCATGTGAATAAAATAAAAACATGCATTTTGCTTCTGTACAGATAACCACCAAAGTAATTAAGCCTTTGTAAAGTCATTAACAACATTCGTACAAGATTAAGTTTATAAGATCTTAATTATTCAAGATAACAGAATATCATGCACTTTCGGTTGGCTATTTTAGCAAACGTACAACAACTGCAGTATCTCAACCTAATGACTTTATTTGTCACTCTTATTTTCCAGGAGTTTTTGGTTTTTGTTTTCTTTTTTTTTTTTTTTCCCCCTTTTCATGACCATTTCCTATAAACAGATATATTATAAATAACATACTTACACTTCAGGAATGTCTTCATTTTTACCCTGGCATTCACATCTGTCCTTGTTTAATGCTCTGCTGGTGGTCTGGCTCCATGGTATGCCCACTGCAATGTTCATCTTAAACAATATTTACATTGATTAGGGACCCCAGTGCACTAGAGGCACTTATTAGAAAATGAACACAATATCCTGGGATAACAGCAAACATCTAACTGTTTTCTTTCTGAACCTCTATTAATGTATTTTTTAAGTGTATAAACAATTGAGTGTCAAAATGGGAAGGTGACAGAGAAGAACACTGTGTGAATGTATAATGTAAAACTGTGTGCAAAACATGCAGTTGATAAACATGCAAGGAATACGTGCAATGGTGAATTTTTATTCAGATTATAGTAGTATCTGTTGCAATTCTGAACACTTTCTTCTATGCATACGCACAGTAAAACCCTGTCCTGTCACTGAAATCTTACAAGGTCAATAAATAAAACATAAAATTGGAGTAGGAAAGCATATTTGTACAAACAAAACTATGGCAGGATTAAATATTTTGCCTACATCACATATTACGCTTGTGGCAAAACCAAAATTGAACCCTTGCTCTGTGATGGTGAGGAGTATCCATTAACATCACTCATTAAAAAAAAAAAAGCACCAATTACAAATTCAGATTAGTCATATGAACAGAATCATATCTATACTATTGCTTTCTTTGACATGAACAATGTACATTAGTACTGTGTAGTTTATATCTGACATAAATAGCCATAGACTAGAGCATAGAGTGTGACAGCCATCTTCCCCATGTATCTGGCCAATAAAACAATCAGTCAATGATTAATAATTTCTTAAGCTACTACACCCTGCCTGCCTGCAACCCCATTGTCTTCTGTGACGTAGCAACATGTGTTTTTCAATATGGTCACTTACCTTAAGTCAATTAACATGAGGCCAAGTCCCATTTATGGAAGGTGGTTTGAAATGTTTGTTCAAATTATAGATCAAACCCCATGCTTGATTACTCCATCATTTTTAACTTGTCCTGCAAAAACATGAGGGCTATAGATTATCCTGACTGCAGTAGTTTGTTAATATGAGAGCAGAAAATATCCTTCCCTAGTGAAGACACACCAGTGATGGTCTGCTGCTTTGGATGGGGAATGTAGAAACACACTACAAAGAACATCTCTGAAGATATATGTCCCCCTCTTTGCTCTGACAGCTCCTTAATATTCAAGATGTATTACACTTAGCTTTTTTCTACAGCGGTTAGGGACTGGACTTATTTCTATAAAACAATTCTGAGGATTAGAAATGTCTGAAGCATGTTGTCTCTGTGGGATGGCTAAGTCTGGATTCAGTGCTCCATTTTGTTCCGGATGTGAAGAGGTCCGTAGAAGTCTAAAGGTCTTTTCTGATTGTGAGGGCCCGAGCTAGTAAATTTAGAAATATTCCAGCTGAGTGGTGTTATGGAAAGTCATGACAAAGCCTTGATGAAAGTGGGCTAAGAAAAGCCAGAGGGTAGCCTGGGCAAATTGATTGAAACAGTTTCGGTATGGGACCCCAGGCCTTCAACTGGGATGGTATTCATCAGGGCTCACTAGAGAACAGGGAGCACAGTCGAAATAAGCGGCAATTGCACAGATAAAGAAGATGCTTGAGGAACTGCTTCTTTTTGTCTCCCAAAATCTAGCATTTTCATATCTACCAAGATAAAAGTTTAAAAAAATCTGAAGTTTTGGTTCTTGTTAGTAAGTCCATATCTGCCAGGAAGGAAGGGTGCTCACTGTAAATGTATAAGCCCTGTTTGGATGATCAGGAACACTTGGAGCACAAGCAGAGGAACAAGCTGTGAGGAGTCAGAGAGAAGGGATGGCAAATAAGAGGGTGTTGTGAAGCTTGGCATTCATCAATGGCTTTTCTATCCTCTAATATCAGCTTATTCTGTCTCCAGTTGCATCATCCAAGCAGAGAGAGAGTTGGAGAACATGACAAGGATCATATGTGTCTTGCTGATGTTCCACATCACTGAGGGGCTCTGTGCCCATCCTGAACAGGGCAGCCCTGAGGGCAGCCACCTCTCTGGGTCTTTACAGGTACAAATTGTGTGTGATCTGAGAGGAATGGCTGAAGCCAAGAAACCTGGGCCCTTCACTCCAACCCTAGCTCAAGGACAGCATGTGTCCTCGGTGTGCCATGCCACAGATGTCAGAGAGCTCCAATAATGTTAAAATGGACATAGAGTAAGGAGGACCTCATCCATCAGTGAAACTTGGGAATCATTTGAGAGAGATGGTGGTGATATCTAAAAGCATTAGCAAAGGCAGTCTTCCATGACCTTCTCCTGGCTTGGAATAGCAGTTTGTGTGTATGAGAAGTTGCTGGTGGAGATATTGTTCCACAGGATTTTACTACCTTTAAGAAAGGTTCTCTTTACAGCTTTCTTCTTGGTTCAGAAGGGGTTTGAGGTGTCCAGAAAAGGTGTTGTGGTTACTTGTAGCTGAGAATCATGACAGTAGGAAACACAAAGTCCTTTCTTATAACAGCTTACAAATTTGGGGCTTTCATACATAGAATCTATGTGCATATGTGCATATACTTGTTCAAGTCTGCACAAAAGCTTATCAACATATAACTATCTTAGCAAAACGCTTGTGCTGATTTATTAGCTGAGGAGTAACATGCATTCCTTTGCTCTTTATTAAAATATTATTGATGATGATGGAAAGGAAGATGTTTCATTTTCAGAAAAGGAAGATAAAAAACCCTGAAAAAATATCATAAGTATAAAGGTCCCCTTTTGATTTAAATCGTGTTCTAGTATTTTTTAAAACAGCCCCCTCTAAATCTCTGAATCCTGTACTTCGCACCTGAATGTTCCCAAGAACTTGGGAATGGGAAAGAGCAGTCATTAAATGCTGTGAACCAAAAGAAAGTTTACATGTACAAAATGTCACTTTACTGAGGCATATGAGTAAGAAAACATGTGTCTGAAAAAGTGATTGATTCTGACATATATGAAGTAGGTATAAGCAAATAAAAAGTGATCCCTCTAAGTCTTGTTTTGTAGCATGTGTAAAATAATGCAAGCTATATATTTAAGATGCAACCCAAATTAAATATGGTTGTGTTCAATCCGTCTGTGAAATATGAGATCTACTGCCACTTTTTTGTTTCTCAGAAGTTCCCCAGGACTGTTTTATGAACTCTTACTAACTTATTTTTTAATATTAAAAGATGGAAAAAGGCCTCTTTCTGTTTTGCTGTTCTATACCAGTGAATCATGGGTCCCTTGCTACTCTAAGAGGAAAGTTTTTTTAGTAATTCTGGAAATAAACCTACTGCTGAGTCAGCATCACAGCTGAAAATGACAAGTTTCATACTAAGAAACACATTAGAAATAATAAGTAATGGTGTATCTCTTAGCCTTCCCTGTTAAAATTAGATGGTGTGTCCGGAGCTGATTTAAAAAGTGTCATACATACTGGACATGAAAAATATGTCTTGTATATTGTCAGTGAATAATCAGATTTATTTAATAGGAAAGAGAATAAAAGAAAATGAGCTAAAATGCAGAGTTGTGATGGAAGCAGCACTAAATATTTTACTCACAATGACAGTCCACCCCAAAATGCTTAAATGTAACCCTAAATCAGATCAATATGAAAAAATTTTTGTTTTCAGTTTTCTCTGCTAGATGAATTTCAAGTAAGCAATTTTAATAGCATTTCTAAATCAGTGCATACTTACAGATAAACCAGTTGGATTCATAACTTTGTTTATCTGGAATTTTAGCTTTTACGCAGAAAATAATTGGAAACAAAACATTTCCAAGCAATCAATCTTTTCTTTCTGATTTGCTAAACATGTCCATATGTAGTTATTGCTTGTATTTGGAAGATTGGTAGCAGTTTCAGAGGAGAAATATGCTACAATTGCAAATTCAGGTAGTCATCTGGCAGTCATAGGGAGAAGCCTTTGTATTTTTTTTTTTTTTGTAAAGGGAGCTCAGTAATTTACTGCTACTTATACCTTAATATTGAACAACATTTTTATGGCATATTTTTTAGTCTGTTAGAAAAATAGAGTCAATTTTTCAAACAGTATCCAATACTTTGCTGCGGAGGAGAAAGCTGCTGAATCCTTCCCCTCTCCACCTCTGGGCCTGATTCTGCCCCACCGATTGTTCACAGCTCACCTCCGCAGCTGCTGTCATTGCGGCATCGCCCCTTTATGTACTCTGAAACCCAAAAGAATTTTTGCCAGTGACTTGTCTTCAGAAGATCCAAAGTCCAATGAAATAAATGAGTCTTAAGACTGATTTCAATTTAATTTGAACCTGAGTCAGCTCAGAAAGAAAAAAGCAGTCTCCAATAGGCAGAATTTCTTAAAATCCTGCAGTTCTGATTATGATTTGGGTTTCTAGCCCAGGGAAATGCTCCATACCTACACGAAGTCCCTCCTGACTGTATGGAAGTTATTCACTGAAGTCTCACTGTCTTTATTTGTCTTTTTCTGCCTTTAAATACCTTGCCGAAAACTCAACCTGAGGCTTACTGAAGCCTTCAACAAATATATAAATATTTCCCACTAGTAATAACACGCTACTAAATATTGTAAATTTGTAATATGTATACATTAAAAGTGTCACTGTGACACCTCATGTTTTAAGCTACAAAATTTTTGCAGAAGAGGAGAAACCATTAGTACTGGAATAATATGCTTGTTAAATAATTTTACACAGGAATATCAAGAATCATAGCTTTAAAAAACTTAACATTAATATTTTCCAGGACTTGTTACTAGCAAGTGTCACTACAAAAGAAAATGAAAAACTTACTGTAAAACCTCAGAGTCCTTTTTCTTTTCTTCCTCTCTTCCACTGTAGCATCAATATGTGGTGAAAAGTCAGAATTGTGCAGAAGAAAAATATTCCAAGACACTGTAAAAGCGCCTTTCCCTTCCCCACAGCCCAAGGGAACTCTGACTACTTCAATAATCAGTGTGAACTTTTTGGTTATGATTTCTGTTTCCTTTCTCTGTCTCTCCCTCCCTCTCAATTTTTTTCCACCATCGTATGAGTATTACTGTTTTCTCAATAAAGGAAGTTGAAGAGCTGTGTGACAGCATTTATTTTAAGAAAACACAAAATGTATTAAAATGAGAGGTAATTTAAAAAGAAAATATCGGGCAGGAATGATAGTCTTAAGAGAAGGGTGGAAAGATGACGAATCCTACAGGAGAGCAAAATATAAATACTGAGCTTTTGCTCAACATGAAAAGCAGCACCTATAGAGAGTAAATTCTATGCATTTTACCTTCATCCCAGCTTCACTGGGGATCAGTGCTCAGATGTGAATAACCATGGATTATCGTCAGTATAATGGAATCCTGCAATTTACCAAAAGGAGCAGGAAAAAATGGACTTTCGCTAGAACTTTCATATTTTTCAGTCAACCTTTACTAGTCAGACATATGGACTATGTTAGCACTTCAGGTTACTGGCCCAAAGTCAACCTTGAAATTAATTTCCCAGAAATATAGAAATTGCCATTTTTCACACCTTGGGTAGGGAAGGCCAAAACAAGTAAAGTTATAAGTATTCAAATGGTAGTTTTGAATTAGTTTATTTCCTCTGAAATAGTGACTCTAGAAGAATGGCTGAAATTTTTGTATACAGAGGCATGTGACCCATCACAAACCTGGTTATAATTATGGAATTCAAAACAGTACCTAATAAGCCAAGGCCAGACAGCAGCGCACAGTAGTGGAACACATCCAGTATTCATTAAAGATGTACAATCTAGAAGTCCAGAGTTTAAAGACAGTTTTCAGACACAATTTTCCCACTTGTCTCAGGAATAAGGTAGAATAGCAAAAACAGAGGTAATAAAACGTGGTCAACCTCAATGACTTGGCATGCATTCTTGGCAATAGTAAAATAGAGAGACCACAGCTTAGCTCTGAGAGTGAACTTGCAACACCCTGAATTTTGCATCCTTTTCTTTCTGTGGCTGTTTTTGTTGGATCAAAGAAATAATCCATTTGCCCATATTTTCAAAGATGACACACCAAAACCTCATCTACCATAAAAATATACTTAAATACACCACTGTCTCTGGGAAATAGCACATTTTTCTTTATGAATTATTTTGATTCACCAATTATCACAAAAACTGGAAAGAGATACTGATATCCAGTAATGATGGAAGAAGAATTACAGCATGGAAGGATAAACTAATGATTCTTTACTTGGCTTTTCTGTTACTGGTTTTGGGCCGTTATGAGAAGACCTCTGGCTAGGTTGCCTGCAAGGTCTGAACCTGTAAACCCTGGATTTAAAATCAAGATCCTCAGCTCTTGGAGGTAAAAGGTGAAGCCCATTATTGAAGAGACAGAGCAGACTTGTAAAATTCCATGTGTGCTATTGCCACAAGGGGGGAACACGTCCCAGTGCCAGGGTGGGAAATATCCAGATTAACCGTCCAGCCTACGGTTGCCAAAACGAGAATCGAAAGTGCAGTGTGTAAATACATACATACATAATCATCCAGACGAGCTTTTACCTTTGGATTGTACATTTGCAATAACTCACACAAATGGCAGTTTAATTTACAGTAATAAAGCCATATGCATTTGCTATTATATAGTCTTTCCCCCAAAAAATGCGTCTTGGACTTGGTAAACATTGCCTCCAAATGCTGCTTATTCATAGGGAAAAAAACCCCTGTTTTAACAGACATGCATTTTCTGGCAAAAGGGTCTTTTGCAAATGTAACTTTCATTGAAAAACATCTCATTCTGTGCCTGTGAAAAAAAAGGGTGACTGTTTAGGGAACTCATGTCCCTCTATTACAAATCTATGCTGCAAATAAGACTAAGGAGATTGTGACTTTAAAAGAACGAGTTTCATTGTTTGCCTTCAGCACAGTGTGAGAGGGATGCAGAGGGCGAAATCTCTGGATCATATACCAAAATAAACATTTCAAATCTAATATACACACACACAGAGAACTGTTAAAGTGTAACATTCCCTAACCTAATATAAAATTTGGTACAACTGAATCTGTTAGAAAGAAAAAAATAATCACCATATTTATAATAGGTATTCTATTAAATTCATTAGAAATATTTCTCTGCACTGAGCTATTTCTGGCTTCTAAAGGTGCACAGGTACTCTGCTTCATTCTGAAACATGCTCTGAACCAGGACTGTATGTCAACATGCAAATGGTCCTGTGACGTGATGGTGTTACTCTTGTACTTAAACACCAGAGGCCTTATCCAGTCAAGTATGGCTCAGGATTGAGCGCAGAGGCCATGCTGATGTGTAGGTGCTGAGAGAACAACTCAGCACCTCGGGGGATCGGATTGCAACGTGGTGCAACCAGCACAGCAGGACACAAGGCAGTAAAAATCAGATTTGCCACCAAAAAGAAAAAGCTAGATGTGACTCACTTTCACTGAAGTCTAGACATATGTCAAGGAAATAAAGCCAGTTAGGTCCCCAGTAAGCTATTTTAAGCAACCAAAAATATTGCTACCATGGCAATATCTTGAGATTTTCTCTCAAAAGCAGATCAGAATTTTAGCCGGTTTTCTGGAGCAAAGCGTGAAATCCTTAAAAATAAATCGTTTCCCATTTCCCCTCTGTTGCACAACAGTTTCCTTCTTCTTGTGCCTGGGAACGATGGAGGCCCAGGGACCTGGAGACAACTGGGGCTGCCTGCCTTCTGCTGCGTGCCAGGCTGGCGCTGCCCTCGCACCACAAAGATGTGGGGAGATTTGCCAGTTTGGTCACTCTGACCAGTTGAATATCACAATTACTAGTTCTCACTGAGCAACTAGAGACACATGTATCCCCAGCTGAAAATAGACTTTTTTTTTTTCTTGGGGTGGAAGGAGGCGTAAAGAAAGAAGAGAGACAGAGAGAGGACAGGCAGCTCAGTGTTTGCACTTATCATCAGACAGGGATTCATTGCTGAAATAACTCCCAATTTTAAAGTGCATAGCCTGGCTTTTAACAGCTAGTGAGGTTTTCCTCAAACTGAAAGAAAAACTCATGGCTGTCTTTCAGCAAAAGTGGTTTTTTGCTGTCCCTTACCCATGATCTCCTGAGGTGATTCTTGTCAGAATTAGCAGCAGCCTGTCCTTTCTATTCCTCCAGCGCCTCTGGCATCTGTTCCTCTCCCCCACCACTGATACACAAGACTGAACTACTGCATAAGAAGTCAGGGTGTTTGCTTTCAAACAGGAAGAAAAAGGACAGCGTCCATCTGGGGTACAAATTTAACCACAGGTTCCTTGTATGACTAAGTGTGACTATGTACCATCCGAATTTTCTCTTCAAAATACGACATGGACAGAGGCTGGTGAATACATTCATGCTTGAAATGAATTTAAGCAACGCTGTGCTAAAGGGCAAAGAGTGCTTCATTTTGGAGGGAGGTCAGACTCTACTGCTATCCCGAGATGTCACAAGGAACGACTAAAAATAACTGCCAGAAGTGGATTCCTCATTTGCTGTGTACCAATTAAGTGGGACCCTGCATGGCCTAGGTCATGTATAGATGGCAGTGAATGTAAACGCAGCCTGGCTCCTGCATTCCCCTCTTCTGAGCTAGCTGAGGAGATAGGCAGACCCCTCCAGCTGTTCCTGTGCATATGCCTCGATTCACTCTTCCTGCTACAGATTGATGCTTCCAGCAAGCGTTGGTACGGGGATGGATGGCATCCAGAATGACTCATAACAAAGAGCATATGGCAGGACTAGATGTAGCGATCTAACATCTGTTGCACTGCTTATTATTAAAATTTCTCACTTCTATTGGAGCTAGTAACCAAAACCAATAAATATTGTCTTCACAGATCCTACCTGAGGAAATCCCATATTCTCCTGGTTTTGTCACCACTAATTCTGTTCAGTGTGAAAGATGAGAATTATTTTATTCTTCAGGCATTTAAAACCATCAAAAATTTCCTCATTCAGAGCTCTTTGAACAAACTATAATAAACAATAACTGTCTTTAAACTTATTCCTGTGCTACAGGTTTAAATGACTCCTATTCCACGCCCCAAGAGCTGAAGTTTTGTGGATGTTGCACTAAGCTGACAGGCATGAGTTAAAAATAAACAGGATGAAAAAGCATCTTCCCAAAAAATAAATACACAATCAGCTCATTGTATATTCTCCCTTACATTGTGGTAGAGGGCACTGAAACTGTACCTAATAAAGGAATTGTATCTGAAAGAAGCAAGAAGCATTACTTCTATTTAATTTTTAAGATTTTTTTTTCTCAAATCATTTTTCTTCAGAGAGAAGTGGGACTGCAAGTGCAGACGTGTAAAACTGGAAAAACAGCTGATGAAGCAAAAGATTCACTGAGTAGGACATGAAATATAGTGGGCGACCCCTTGCAAGCAGAGATTAAACCATGTATCAAAACTAACACATTGACCATCAAAAGGTATCCAAAGAACAGCATTGTGACTGGATGATCTAAGTTACTCCCTTTCAGCCGAGAGATGCAAATAGTTGCCAACAAAAATGTTAGGATTTGACAAGACTTGGCAAATTGCTGGGATATAAATTCATGTTTTGTGAGTTATAAGGCCTTCCAGGAGATGTGACAAATCCTGAAAAAGGGTGGAAAAGCATGCACAGCCCACAGAAACTTACTCCCTTTTCATGGACCTGCCAAAAGAAAGGAAATACAAAAAAAAAGTGCACAAGAGACTTGCCAGTGCCAGACTTACCATTTCATTTAATAAGCACACTTCATAAAATGTTGAAAAAAAAATGATTGTAATAAAGGGCATGCATATTACAAATAGTGACTAGTTCAGAAAGCAAAAGCATTAAGTTTTTACTCTGGGGACAGAGAAGTTATTGATGTTGTGGATCAAATGTCTTAACTCAAAGAGTCACACCTAAAAAAAATAAATAAATCCTATTAATGGTTATCTCTAGCATGTATAATTTTTCATCTTCACTCTCTCTTGCAACACTGATTATTGTTAATATTCCAAATGTTACAGGTAATGGTACAAGCCATTGACTGCTATTGTCCCCACTCCTTCCAAAGTGAATGAAAGCTAGAGGTGTGCAAGGCAAAGCTGGATGAGGAGCAAAAAAATTACTCTCAGGTGTGTCAGGTATTGGATGTTGTCCTTCATCTGATCAATTGTGGTTCATAATAAGCAGAGGTGGGAAAGCAGGAAATAATCTTCTGCAGAGTATGAGCGTGACCCAGGGGAGAGAGCAGCCCTTTATGGAGCCTACATGTGACCTGAAGCTTTAAAACACAACCAAACCCATAGGAGCCCTCCCTGACTTCTTAAGCAGGTCACACCCTCGTGGCTTTAACAGGATTTCATCCTTAGTGGTGGTGGTGTCAGTGATGAAGTGGGCCAGCAACCAGGGCTATCGAACACACTTCTGAAGAGCCACCCAAGCAGAAGGGAAGGATGACATCAGTGTTGGATGGACCTGGGAGCAGTGAGACAGCTCTAAGAAAGCGCCGAATATGAGCAAAAATTTTGTGGCTGAGATAATTTATGAGGCTATGGAAAAGTCTCACAAATAGAAATAGTGCACAACATACTCACTCTGGAAATTTAAATCTGAAAGCATGTAACCCAGAGCAATTTTGCCATGGCAAGACATTGTAGTGGATGTGGTACTGGTTTAGTACCATTACTACCTGCCTCCACCATGTGAAACAAAATCTCTTTGGGGATAAACTGCAAATAAATGTGTCTTAAATGATAAACAAATGTAATGAAACACTTCAAAACTGATCATGTATAATATTTACTAGCAGAGATTCTGCATTTTAAAAAATCTTAAGTAAAATGGAACTAATCACTCAAAAACTTTTCCTTCTCTTTTTTTTTTTTTTTATAAAATGTGTCTCCTTTAATTTCCTGAGATTAAATGTGATGTTTAGAATATAAGGTTGCTCATAATTAAGCATTCTAACATGCAAAGTGATGGAATTTATTTTAAAATATTGCCCTCTGTGACTGCCTCATGGGATATACATCTTGTTTTTCAAATGGTAACAGAATGTAGCAGTTGTGTAGTTATGATTGGATTAGTGGATTTTATTACATGAATGCCTACACAAATTTTCCATTTTGATATGCATCATCTCTCTGTTCTCTGATGACTGAGACCTTCAATAATATCATCTGAAGCACAGTGACATCTGAATGGCCCCCCAAACATGAATTTACATTGGTCACTTCAAGCACACAGTCATTCACACAAGTTAAGCCTTCTTGTGACACAGCCAAAAATGTCCAGGACACCACCTTCATCCAATGCCATCCATCCTCATCCAGTTACATCATTTGCTAACAACTCTTATTCTTACAAGTCCAGGTGAACAGGTTAGCATCTCCCTTCCTCCTTATGCTGCCTTTCCAAAGCTCTTCACATTTCAAGATGATGCATGAGAATGTCATGGACCAAAATACCTGCATACAATCATCCTCGGATCTTTTCAGTCTCTTCTCGCTTCATCAACTGCAGAACGGGATTCAAATAAAGACAAAACAGTCTATAAAACAAGTTTTCAAAATCCTTAAAAAAATATATCAGATTCTCTTCAGTCTGCCAGGACTGTATTTCCTATCCCAAATGCATCACTCCCCACTTGCACTCTGAAAAATAAATACACACTATCATTCAGCTCTCAGATCAGTATGCCCAGCTGTACTGAACAGTTGCCCTCCCATGTCCTCCTTTCTTTCCCCCCCAAAGTGGAATATACACTTATATATTACATATGTATTTTATATATATATGTAGATTATATATATATACTTTCCCCTGAAAGTGAACATACACTTATATACACACAAAGAGACAGAGAGAGAAAAATCTTGAAAATTACCTAATTGCTTACATAAGTGTGGATTTAGTGACATGGATTTAGAAATGTCACTTGAGAATCTTTCAGTTTATGATTAGCAAAAACTGTCTTGCTGTAGTTTTACAGAAATCAAGAGTTGCTCAAAATGTAATTCTTTTCTCCTAGAAAATAAACAGAAAATTATAATCACCCCACTCGCTACCCTAACTTCTTCATTTATACTTAACTGCATTGCATTTTCTGAGTAAGATATAATTTTGCTCAAAGAATGTGCTCTTGCATGCCCAAATATGCATCAATGTTCACTTGTACAGTCACACATACACAGTTCACAAGAATATTTAGCCCAAGTATGAGCTCCAGAGTAATTGTCTTCTGGCATTAATTTGTTTTTCAGTCAATAATCAGTAAGACACAAATTGTGCCTGATGTCATCACAGTTCAAAAGTTTCATCTCTTCAACTGGTATGTCAAGTCTTTGAGAGAGTAATGCTTCATGCTTGCTCCCAGTCATCTCATCATCCGTGAATTTCCATATCCTTCTTTTGACATGCTCGACCTACAGAAGAAATTATAGAATATACTGAGGTAATGAAAATGTGGTATATAATCAGTTCTGCTATATGAAGACTTAGCAATTTGAGAACTAGCACTTAGACTTACTACTTTGGTTACTTCTGTTTCTTACTATTCTGTCTCAAGGGTTTTAAATAATGTCTGCATGGACTTCAGAAGAATCTGACTTCTGCCTCTCTCCAAAATCATATCCTGTCAGAGCTGGCAGGAAACCTCCTAGAGGAAAAAAGTAAAGTACACATTTTTAATCTTAGCCCAGTACAATTCAGTACACAGCCACACAGTTCTCATACTGTTCTCCAAATTGCAATTTTCTCATTATTTGCAAAGTAAAAATAAGATCATTTATCTTATGAAGTTCTTCTCAGAATCATAGTTGAGACGAACATATGCTATTAGCCTTTCAAAGCATAGTCCCTTTTTATTGTTGAGATAGACTCCAACTATAGAACATATTGTAAATCCCCAAATTGTCCGCATTCCCATCTTAGACAATTTATTTCCCAAGTAATAGTCCAAGTCCATAAGGACAGTCTGATAATTTTTATTCAAATCTGAACTCCAATATTGGATGTTTTGATGAGCCTCCTGTATCAAAAACACATCAAATGTTGTTTTACTATTAGAATTGGCCTTTTCCTGAAAGCAGAAAGACACTTTTATAGTTAAAGCTGTAAAACTGCTAGGTATAAAGCAGCAGTAAAAATCTCCTGTTATTGTGTGGAAGAGGCATACCAGTAAGTACATGAAGTACAGGCTAGAAATTGTCAGTCATGGATTTTAGACAGATAATGTACAGCTGATAGGGACTGAACGGCTGTTGGGAGAACTTCAAAGGAAATCTATCATTTGATATGATGAATAAGGAGCAGTTTGAGTAAGACTACTAGATGATCCACCTCAGCACTAGATTCCGTCATCCCCTTTGCTTTTTATTCCACCTGTGGCGATGAAGAGGAAAGGAAGAAACAAGAGAACAGGAGGAAAAAGACATGTCTTTTTAGTGTCATGTAAACTTTTCATTCTGAATCACAAAAAATACTTAAAAATTATCTTTGTTTTTCTTCCCTCTGTATAGATCAAGAGTGAAATTTGGTGAACCTAACAAACCATCTGCACAAGTTTTCTTTAACCTTTCCCATGATAAATGTAACATTTCAGGTTCTTGTTCTAGACTGTACCACTTGGCTTTTCTAAATAAATAGGGTGTCGCATGTTTCTGGTTATGGCATAGCTAGCTAAAACTAACCAATATTAGGCTAGTCCTCATAGGCAGCACTCATCTTCTTTCAGCTTCAAAAAGTGTTTGAGAAGACCACAGGGCTCAAACTGTAAACAGAAATAGTCATGAGAGAAAGACCTATTTCATGGAGGGCTCTGCCTGTAAAAAACCCACCTTAGCATGATATTTTCCAAAGTTCTAGTTCGACGGATCCAAAGTAAAGCTACTCTGCTGCACCATCTAGTGACAATGAGAACTGCACTTCGGACAGCTGATCTAATTAAAATCTTACCCCTTTCCTCCAGCCTTATCTCTCATTAGTTACAAAGAGGGAAACCCCAGTACCTTTGAAGCCGCAGGGGACTTTCTGTTACCTGCAACAGGCTGAGGACATCATTAGTGCTCTCAAAACACTTCCAGTAACACTGGAGGAAGAAAAAAATTCTCCTAATTCCAGTGATTCTTATGTGCTGTCTTTCTGGCCATAGTATGACCATTCTGTGCAGAAATGACGCTGAAGCATAAAGTCCTGATGGAAATGAAAACCTTCCTAAAATTCTGGTTGCTTGGATCCTAGGTTTTGCTTTGGGAGACTCCAAGGGTCATTAACTACAGTTCATTTTACTCTGGCCGTTATATTAGACGTGACCAAGTTTTAAACTAGGAAGCCTGTTTCTTTTATTGAACTCTCTTTACCGTCAAACTGAGACATGCAAAATACTCTTACTTGGATGGAGGTCTGCATATTTGTAACTTTGAGACTGTAGCTTTCTTAGAACGCATAGTACCCCTAGTTAGAGATAATAGCTTTTTTAGTACTTAATATTTGGCTTAGCTCAATGGAAAGTCCTTGAATCTCTAAGGTTTTTGTCTCTGAAAGTTATTCCACAGACAGCTGGATTCTCGAACTTTCTCTGGACATCACATCAGGACAGCTTTTATAATGATAGGGCCATTGGATAAACATCTAACTTTTTACAGTTTAGATGGCTAATGTAATTAATATATTTCACTACTAATTTTTCTCAGTTTATTGATTACAATAAGCTTGTCACAAATATATAATTTTTTAAATAATTGGTTCTACAAATTTCTCCGAGCATGTAAAACACATTACTTAATAAATGACCGTTTCATGTTTTGCCTAGCACTAGAAGTGACATACGCTGGGGATTGGCTAGATGGCACTGGTGCATACTTATATGTTACCACACAGATGCGACTGTTTATAATATGATACTTGTTGGTTGAATTTCCTGGGATGTAATTGTTCAGCTGGAGCTTGATGGTGCTATTGCTCTGTACTAATTATAGCACTGTATTGGTTAGGAAGAAGGACACTCATACTTAATTCTCCTTTAGTCTTTCATCCTGAGTTCCCTTGTTTATGATCTGGATGTTTGCTACAGGAGGAAAGAAAACAACTACTCAGATATTACAAGTCCACTGCTTTGGTGCTGATGGTTTCTATGGCTTTTATAATTTCTAAATAACCAACACACTCTGTAAGTTTTGGCTCTGCATCATTTTTCCACACCTGAAGTAAACCCAAGAGTAGACAGAGTAGCACTGTTGTCTCTGTGGTGGTGTATGCATATCAGAAGGCAATAGTGAGGGCCCCAAAGTTTTCTCCTTTTTTTCTAGGAATAGCAGTGAATTTTATCATAGTGGTATCTAAAAGATATTCAATCTCTCTACAACCCAAACCTCTCCCATAGTAGAAAGAAACAGATTTCCCCAATTCAGAGACAGTGAATCTATCAGCTAAGGCTTTACTGTGTCACTTTAGGAGCTTGTAATGATGTCTTAAGGGACTGATCAGAATAGTTGGCACTAATTTCATGTATCTGTCATGACCAGGGAAGAGATGAGAATGTGTATAACATCTGTATGCAATGGCAATACCTATGCTGGGTGTCTCTCACTTCCCCCCTCTCTGTCACTTCAGTGACCCAGCGAAAGGGATTACTTCTGTATGCATTAGTATGGCATTTGCTAAACTTTGTCCTGACCAGGGCCTCTGGGAAACTAGAGGAATATATATGAGTATATAATAACAATAAGTCATCATTCAAATTCAACATGTGGAGAAAATAGTTATAGCATAGCCTACATGAATGATTATTGCTGAATGCAGATCTAACTGCATGGAAAACTATATTCAGGAGGAATCCTTAGACAGGCCTGCAAAACAATTCACTTTCTACTCCCTGAAATAGCATTTGCACTGTTCCCATACACCAGAACTAAACTGAATTTTAAGGAGGTTGGAATTACAGTTCTGTGGGATATACCCCAAAATGAATGGAGTGATTTTGCATTAAGAATATGCCTGAGTGGGAGATGGAGGAGGAAATAGGTTCAGCTGCCAGCTTCCTGCTGCCAAAGGGAAGCACAGCTGCTTGGTCTATTGAGCCGCAATATTCGGGTAACAGTGATTTGGAAACGAGACACTCATTGATGTTGTAGCTATTGCATATTCAGGTCTTGGTGGCTACCGTCCATGTGGTACTCCCAAGCCCCCTCTCACTCCTTGACTTCGAGCCAGTTGCTGAGCAGTGGTCTGAGGACTCTTAGAAAGTGATGTGCCCACTATGGCACATGACATGAGAGAGCAGGAAATTTCTCAAAGAAAGTAACTTGACAACAGCACAATCTGATCTCAAAATGAACAGAGAAAATGCTAGTAAAATGTCAGCAAAGTATTTATTTGCATATTTTAATATCTGTTCTGGCATACAGCCTTATACGGTGCACACACACAGCTATACTCTCCTCCATGCCCCCAGGTTCTGTACTTTGAACACTGGAAAATGCTTTTCTATAGTTTTGCTCAAGACAGGCTTACTTCATAAAGCTGTTTTAAGCTGGTTTTAGCTATATTGTTTCTGTCTACGCATTCCTCTCTGTGTTTCTCTAGCTGTAGTAATTTTCAAGGCTGTTTACAGTCTCCCCCCATACCTCCTTCATTCAGTATCTAGAGGTTAATTCTTTCCTCCAGCCCATGATGCCAATTTCAGTCTTCTGTTCTTTAGATTTTGAGTAAGCATCTCTGCTTTTTCCAAGCTGTCCCTACAACTTGGAGGAGTCTGTCTATAAGTATCTGCAGAGGTGCTTCTGCAAAGCTACGTCCTCTTGTCAATGAGAGAATTCATACAGTTAATAAAATATATGAGATAAACTCCCCCCCATCATGATTTATGAAATGATAAAGAAGAAAACTAACTTAAATGGTACTGTATGTAATTGCACTGTTACAGACCTGAAATCTAATCAACAAAGTAATTATCTGGGACACTACTGTTATGATTCTGACAGTCCATATACTGCATTATTATGGATTAATAACATGTTGGTAGGCTGAAAAAACTGGCTGGTATCTTACTTTTTAAAAAAGCATAAATCTAGTCTACTTCTGGTAACTTATACAGAGAAAGCACAGTGACTTGTACAACATCGCATCTCACAGGGCTCTCCTGGATGTGACAAAAATCTACAGCTTAACCCTTTAACTTACTTAGTTGTTGGATTAACAGCAGTGCATCAGTCTGATTCACGTGGTTGTGTGGAGGAAAGTAAAAAAAATGCAGCATCTCTCTACAACATGAAGAACTATTTCCTTCAATGAGAAGGGATCAAGTGTTACCAAAGAATGAATCTCTAAAAGGAATCATTACCTTCAAACAACTATTATACAAATACAAGGGTGGAGAACACATTGCTTGTACATATGTGGATTTTCAAGAGCCTAATTATGAAAATATAACTTTATTACATGCAGAGAAAAAGTATGAGAAACATGACTGTTCATAACCACAAATCCTTCAGATCTTGTGTAAAAATCTCCAGAGTGTTAAACTTCGTGCAATCAATGGAAACACATTTTTCACGTTATGGACATCTATTTTGTGATAGATGATGATGATGTCATAAATCTGGAAAGTCAGTCCAAGATTCATTGATAATTGTGGTACTTTATATACCCATGGCAGAGACACCAACCCAATATAAAGATTACTTAAGATGTCTGCTGTGGTACATGGATATGCCTGATACGTAACTAAATTTTGCCAAGGGCAAAATGGACAACATTTTCTTTTGGGGGGCCTGTGATCTTAAAGGGAGGCATAAACCCAATCCAGAGCATGCTGCAGCACTCACTCAGGCATGCAGATTGGCAGATGTGATCGCTTTATATTCTTTACTGGGACTTACCTCAAGAAGTGCCAAATTTGTTCTAAACTATGCAACAGTTGTGAAACCCCTGCAGGCATTATTACATGATAACTTCAGTTTTCTTGGACAACTGTTTCCAAGTCTTGTTTTCAAACAGTTTAAGAGCTGGACTGTTAGAAATTAGCACTTCCTTTGCACAATCCCCTTTGTAACTGTAGATGCTTCACACTGTGGCTTAGATGCAGTGTTCAGATGCATGAAATGAAGTCTGAAAGAACAATCACATTAGTATTAAGAACAATAAAATCAAAGTTTTGTCATTAAAAAGAAATCCTTTGCTTCTGTCTAAACCATTACATCTGTATTGTATTTCAAAATTCATTGTCTCTTAATGGCAATATCATTGTAAAGAAATCTCAATGTGCATCACCTTAAAATACTGTTGTAGACCTCTTGTGCTTTCCTCCAAACTGGTAATTCATAGGGAGATTATATGAAAACAATTGCTTGTATGAAAACTCTAAACTGTGTATACAAAGAAATTCAAAGTGTCTGTTGAGATGTACTATATGTTGCCAAGAATATACTCCTTCCTAATGGTGCCTGGGTGTGTTGTATTCTTTTGTTTTATATCCTAACCAACACATACGTTCTGTGTCATCTGGGGTTAAAGTAAACCTGACTCTTGAAAGCTGCTATGTTTCTACCACCAAGATGGGTATGCCCAACTCCTCTTCTTGAGCCATAGGAAAAGAGAAACCAAGTCTTCCTTCATCATGGGCACAGGAACCATTCTGTCTGGAAACAGTTTCCTCTGTGGAGAATCCCTAATTCCTTTCACATTCCCCTGACCTCTTCTGGCCTTCACTGCCTTTCTTCTTCCCTGGAGGAACCATTCAGCCCTTCTGAAGTCCT